>NC_142673.1:25911112-26203612 GCF_964200805.1 Pocillopora damicornis
AGAGCATAGGGCAGTAGTATGCAAAAACAAAAAACATTAACTTGAAAACACTGCTAAACAGGCTAATGATTTGCTGACGATTTGGTTTGAATAACTCATAGATGATAACAAGATCTACAGTTGGGGGAACAGTAACAGTGGCCAGTTAGGAGTAGGTAGCACTGAAACCAGTCCGCATCCCCGCCTAGTGCACTTAGGGGTGTCATCAGGCACTAAGCTGACGGAGATCTCTTGTGGTACAAGACACAGCTTTGTATGGACACAAGATGGAGACTGCTTCAGCTTTGGCAATAATTATAGTGGGCAGTTGGGATATGATTTCAGGAAACCTGATTTCAAAGAAAACCAGGTGAGGTTTTATGTCAGGTTGTATCATTCTATCTATTGCAAGATAGTCTGACACATTTTATGAACTGAGTTAATTATAAAAATTAACTGCAGTAAAGAGTTCTAATACTCAAGTTCAGAGCATTTGCCATTTGTTAGAGCAAACCATTCACCCTAGTGAAATGCAGAGCAATGGATTAACAGGTACATGTAGCTAGAACTTTTTTCCTTGAGTGAGGATTATAACTTTGCCCTAATTTTTGAAAGCATTTAACCACTACAATTTCTGAGTCAATAGTCTAAAAGTAGTTGTTCTCATTATTCATATAAGAGCATAACTTTAAACACAGCTTTCCTTTAATCTGTGTACCAATATTTAATTTTTTTGTAGCTCCTACCAGTTTTTGTGGATACTCTTTTACAACGCTCTGTGTCTCAAGTTGCTTGTGGAGCTCGTCATTCTGTATTTTTGTTTACTAATGGGCAAGTGGCTGCTGTTGGTGTAAACAACAGAGGGCAGATTGGTTGTGGTGATACAGTAGATGTGATCTGTCCTAAGACTGTGCCTGACTTACCACCAATTTCTGTAATTGCTTGTGGCAACAGTCATAGTATAGCTGCAGATGGTATGTAACTCAATGTGAAAAGACTTATTAAAAAAAGTCTAGATATTAAATGGATATTTAAGTGAACCACATTTTATGGCCCAGTTTTTAAAAAGGTGGATAGCTCTTTATCAAGCCAATGTATCACTCTCCAGCAGATAAGTGTCAAAAAATGGTTTTGCACTGTAAACCACCTAGAGATTTTATCCAGTGGAAACTATTGTCCAGCCTTCAAACAACCAGAGCCAGATGATTAATGGAATCAAAATTGTGGAATTTTTTAAGTCGGTGAATTGTTGGAAGTGGCGTCTTTAACTTCAGGCTACTGGTGTCAATTTCACTAGCTGAGGGAAGAGAAAATTGTAGCCAAATTTTGCTTGGTGTTTACCCGATTGAAAATAAAAAAAACAACAACAACAGAGATGAGTTGTTGGTTCTCACATTCTCATTTATTAAAAAAATCCTTTACACTGAATTAAAGGAGACTGATTTTATTAAATTACAGCTAAACTGTCAACTTAGCAACAGACTCATCCCTGTGTTACAAGCTCACGATTTGTACCATGTTGGTGTCGTTTCTTTGATGGCCATTCATTACAAGGAAATGAAAATAACTAAGAAAAAAAGTATTATCATTGCTTCCTGGTTTGGCATTAATTATCAGCTTCATATCTTTCACTTGGATTCAATGTTGTGTTAGAAAATTGTTGAAGTATTAGTAGCATGTTGTCTGGTGCTTGGCCCCCATTAAGTAGTGTGCTTGTTTGAGATTATTTGAAAAAGTCACATACAGGTGTAGATTACTGAAATTCTCCCAGGGAATCAGAAATTTTATTCAGCCTCTTCTTATTAATTTTATTAATTTGCATCTTTCATTTATTGGCATTAAATTTTTATAGTATGTCTGTGATTATTGGATAATGGATAATTGGGATGGATCATTGGATAATGCAATTCAAGAGTTTTCATCGGCTTAGCCATCATGGGTTATGAGATTATACTATGTGTGCCCATGCAGACAAGTTTAACAGGAAATGTTTTTGTACATTATAACATTCAGTTTGTTCTTACTAAAAAAAGTTGAGAAGATTTATCTATATTTTGGGGACTTTTTAAGCCTTTAGCCCCTAAGAGTTACCAGCATCTAAATTCTCCTCACCATATTACCCTTGAATCAAACATGAAAGTCATGAGAATAAAGTGGATGATCACCAACAAAAGCAGCTCTTGATTGTTAAACAAATTCTCCTTGTCAGCCTCTTTGGAAATGTATGGAGCACAGTATGGAGAATATGTATACTGATGTTAGTGGGGTAAAGGGTCAATAAAACAGTTATTTTACTAGTGCTTGATATAAATATGAAATGATGTTAATCTCTCAGTTCATGGCAGTGTTCATGTTTGGGGATACAGCAAAGCATGTGGTGCCAAAACAGATGTCTTGTCCCCTGTGCATGTGTTTTCAAGCAGTGAATCAAATGGAATCCAGGATTTAGCTGGTGGTGACTCTCATTCAATGATCCTTACTTCAGATGGCATTCTTTACTCCTGGGGTAATAACTTTGAGGTGAGAAAAACAAGGAGATACTTTTGTAAGGGATTACACATTTAAAACATCATTCCCTTGTATATTCAAGACTAGGTGACCATCTATTGTGGACTCATCTTTAAAAAAACTAAAAGGGAAAGGATCCAGATAAAGCAGATTTTATACAGATGTGAGACACAGTAGTTGTGCACTGGACTCTGGGTTAAGAGGTCCAGTTTCAAGACCTGGCCTGGTCAATGTGTTGTGACCTTGGGAAAAACACTTCACTTTCACAGTGCTTCTCTCCCCCAAGCATATGAATGGGTACTGGAAAATTTTTAGGGGAGCCTAATGAAATACTGGAGTAACTTTTTTGATGGAATGGCATCCCATTCAGAATGGAGTAGCTATACTCTTAGTTGCCACATGCTATGGAAACCGGTATAAGTTCTAGCTGTCAGGGCAAGTGGCTCAAGTACAGACTTTTCACTTTTACTATACAGATTTTGGCTTCCCAACAATAGGTGTTACCCTCGTCTGAAGTGTTTACACTCCTACACTGTTTTAACAATTGTGGGAGTGCATTGAAATACACGAGTTAGCAAGATGATGAATTTTGGAGTTCTCAATTTCAGGGTCAACTGGGACATGGAAAGTCTGTGAAGTTTCTCAGCAATCCAACAAAGTTGAGCTCCAGTTTACTTCCTGGAATGGTGATCAGTGTTTCTATTGGCGAGAACACTTCTGCTGCTGTTACAGGTAAGAACAGATGGTATTACTTCTTTCACTTATATGAATGCTGTTCTTTCCTGTTAATTTTTTATGTGCATTGCCATTATGTCACCAAAAAAAAAAAAAAAAGACGTATACCAGGTAAGGAAAAGCTCTGAGAATAGTCTCATTGGAAACAACTAAAGGAACTTATTTCGAGAGAAACGAAAATCCTCCCAAAATAAACTGTGTAAAAACACATCATGCAAGAAAATAGATGCGTCTTTTTGGAATCGAAATTAAAGAGAAGCGTAAGGTCTTGGAGAGAAAAACAAGTTACACCTTGGGGAGAGAGATTCATTAACCCTTCAACTCCTAAGATCTGATTGTTAATTCTCCCCTCTAACTGGCACACAATTCCTTGTAAATAAGTTATGAGAAGTTGGTGTTAGATCAAGATAACGACTTCTTCCTGATAAGTTTGAGTATTCTCATTACCTGGTGGCTGGATAATGGACGGATATTATAGGGGGAAATTACAAGTCAATCACTTCTGGGAGTTAAAGGGTTAAGACTGTCTTTGTCGCGTACCCAAGTGTTGGGATTACGTTGAGTGTCAACCACATATACACATCCGTCTCATTCCAGTTTTTATTGAGTACGACGTGTTACAATGCGGTGAAAACTAAAAGGAAATTTATGATTGCGTAATCAGAAATGATTCTATGGAAATTACAAATGAATATAACGATAAAAAAGGCGATTGAATGTACAAAAGAAACTCACGTTTGATCCTGCGTAAAAAGGGTAAAAGAAACTCCGTGGGAAAGTGACTCCAGTTACTCCGAAAACTCCGATAACTCCGATAGAAAACTCTAGATGGATATACTCCGACAACTTACTCCGACACTCCGATATGTGATACTGCCGAGATTATGTAAGCAACAGGCTTTAAACGTGATAGGCGGCTAATAACACGATCAAATACGCTCTGATAAATGATTAAAAGAATGAACAATGAAACGATAATAGAATTTAAACGATAGTAAATAATCACACAAAACAAAACAGTTCAGTTCATTTCAGTTCAGTTCGCTTGCTGAACGTTCGTCACAGTCTTTGACTTATTATGTAAAATTAACGAAGAAATCATGATGTGCGTTTCTTTGCAGATGATGGTAAATTGTACCTGTGGGGCAAAAACGCCAGCCAGATTATCCGTATGGACGAAAGCAGCAGATTTTTCCAGTTTGAACCATTTCATGTCTCTCTGGGAACGTGGAAAGCTTTAAAGGTCTGATTAAGCTTGAAATTATGAGTATATACGTACCTTTGTTCATAAGCTATAGACTCACTTGCTTAACCCTTTACAACCTAACATCAGTTTACATATTCTCCATACTGTTCTCTACACATTTCCTAAGGTGCTGACAGGGGGAATTTGTTTAACAGGCAAGAGCTTCTTTGGTTGGTGATCATCTCCTTTATTCTCATGACCTTAATGTGCGATTGTAAGGTGATATTGTTAGGAGAAATGAGATCCTAGTCAGTCTTAGGGTTCGAAGGGTTAATGCGCTTTTTGGTGGGATTTAAAAAGAATAGAGAAACAGACAGCTTGCCTTAAGGCTTATTTTTGACGGTTGAATTTATCCTCTTGAGTCTTTGGACGTAATTCGTCCCGGTTAGATGGTAATCCTTAAATGAGAATTTGCTTGGGTGGGAGGGTTTTGAAGGGGAGTAGATAAAACGGGAACAGGGATGGAGAAAGAAGGAGAACGCTTTAGGCCGTGTTGTAAGTGCGCTGGATTTTTTTGTTTCAATGGTCCTCCATTTCCCGATGTGTCCGCCTATCTTCTTTTCTTGTACCATGGGATTGTTTTTCCCTCTTTACTTGATAACGTTAGGAAGAAATATTAGGAAACCTCGAAAACTGACCATCACTTCATTCCTCTTGCTTTGAAGGTTTCCTGTGGTTCTTGGCATGTGGCGTGTATAGTTTGCCCCAATCAGAATAGTAACAAGGTGGTTGCTGAAATTCCCGAGAAAATACCTGGAGTAGAAACAATTGCTGTCCAGAATGAAGCTGAGGATAGCTTTGATGATGGCTTACTCGTTTTAAAGCGTAAGCAAGAGGCTGACATGAAACCGAAAGAGAATTTTACTTGGAGTGACAAGGAAACACTTGCCAGTGATGAAATAGGAGTTTCTCAAGATTCGATAAACCTTTTGAATCAGACAAGAACTGAATCGAACCAGAGGATTTTAACTGGTTCAGATAATACTGATTCAGAAAGTCACAATACGGAGCAGATTGAGTGCTTGTGCAGAGATAGTTATAGCAAGGATTTTATCGTGGATGGAGTAGTGTATGATGCGGGTGTAAATAGAAATGCTATAGCTGGAGCAGACCTCGATAATCCTACAGTTACAAATAACTTAGAGGAAAAACCTGCTTCCACTCTCGATAGTAAAAATGAAGAAATGACTGACCATGTAAAAAAACTTGTGCACGAGGAAAAACCGGCCACCAGCCCTAAAGTACCACAATTGTGTGCTTCTGGTGATCCAGCCATAAAGGGGATGAGTGAACGCCTGAGAAAAAATTTAGAGCTAGGATTTGTGGATCGAAGTTCACTTCTGAAGCACCATTATCCTTCAAAGACGCGCGATTTTGTGATCAAAGATAAAGTTACATCGACAATTAGTGAAGCATTACACGACGTTAAGCCGCTGTCCAGTGCCTTAACAGAACCGAAAACAATCTCATCCACTAATGATTTTGAATCAAAGCAACCAAAAGAGCAAACTGAAGAGAATTTTGAATCCAGTGTAGACGATGAATTTGATTACGCTTTTGAAAAATTCAGCGGAGAACCAAACAGGGTTGAAGCAGTATGCGAGGACGAAAAAGAGGCAGTCGTCGAGAGTAAAGACGAAATAAACCGTGTAACACGACCTAGAGCTTGCTCCGAACAGCGTAGTGGTGAAGACGCTTTGGTATCGGAAGAAATTAAAACTGCCCTGCGGAGTGGGTCTCTTGACAGTTTGAAGCTTCATCATCAACAGGACGATGCAGCCAAGGATTTCAAGCCAAGTCGGGTTCGTTACAGTCCTCCTACTCATTCACAGAGCCCAGTGGGACATCTGAACCGAGAAAAAAGGCCAGCTAGAATGCTACGATATACTTCTGTTGACATGGTATGTCCTAAAATTTTAAAATAATATGAATGAATTTAACTTTGTTTAAACACGGGAGTCAATGTCAGTATCTGAGCTACAGCGCACCTACCCCTCCCCAAACTGAACAACAGTCACCTGATAACAATTAGGGGTAAATGATGGGTTAGGGGAGGGGTGGGTGTGCAGGTGCTCTGATATTGACATTCATTCAAACACTTTTTGAATCATCAGTCGGATTTCGAAAATTGACTAAACATTTCGTAAAATTGGTTTGAGGATTTGCCGAGAAGAATTGTAACAAGCAATTCATCGAAAGTTAGTGGGTCATTTACGTTTGTCTTGCTTTCCTATCCACAGGAATACCACATACCTAACCAGCCTCTGCACACAGTGGAGATTGGTGTCACACCCTACTACCGACCCCGCCCTCCCATGAATCGCACTCGATCCAGTCCCACGCTCTACTCGTCAAACTTAATCGGGAGCCCTCTGGGTTCTAGGAGGAAAAATTCACTTTCAGCGAAGATTCCCAAACCTCCCACGTCAAGTGTTAACAGTGGCGAGAATCTCCCGCCCAGACCTCCTGCGCGCGCAATCAGGCGTCCCCTTGGTCACAGGCCCATGTTCTCATCCGGAAATTCTTGGAGGAAGCGGAAGTAATTTAAGCGTAACGATTTAGGAGGACTTCATTGTTATCTTTTGAACGGAAAAACTATTTTATTTCAAAGCTCCTTTGCGGTTCCAATCGTGTCTGTTTTCAACACGTCTTTGATACTGAATTTTTTTTGCGACTCTTTTTTAAACAAGTCTCAAAGCAATTTTTTAGTACTATCGCCATTTCTCTTTTTAACGTCGCATTTCTTTTATAAGCATTAAATTCTTTATTTCAAAAAAGGTGAGAAAATTCTATCAATAGGAATGTCTATCTTTTTTGGAAAACGTCTCGACGATTTTTAATTTTTTAGTTCTAAAATGATTAAGACGCCGATAGGAATCGACCGCAGCAGTCCTTCAAAGCCGAGTTTATTCAATTTCGCTGGCCGAGATATTTTGATAACTCGATGGTCTAAGTTGAAGAAGGATTCTTTGTATTTTTCGTTGAGAAATGATTTTTGCTATCGTCGCGTTCATTTTTGGTTGATAGGCTGGTTGATTGTTGTTTGTTTTTGCTTTATTTTCTGTCTTTCTTGTTTTCTGTTTTTATTTTGTTTCATTTTCCTTTGGTTTTTTTTGTTGCAATTTTTTTCTCATTGAAAGGAGAAATTTAGATAGTGGTCACTTAGTAGTTAAAGGGTTAAGAACGATGAGGTGAATACAACTGAACCAGTTTTAAGTTCTTTTTTTTTTTTGTCACAGACGTTTGCTAGTTTGAATCAATTGTATAAAGAGAACTGGCATTCTCATCCTTTATTGTTTTATTTATAGTGTGACATGGCAATGTAGATTTATTTATCGACCAGCAATACAGAGCATTATTTATTAGATTTTAGGGTTGGAGAAGTAAAAGTAGTTTTTTGAGCTAAGCCGAGGGGAAGCCTATGTGAAAGATTAAAAACTTTAATAGAAGATTGCAGAGTAGTTAAAAAAATTGCCAGGTGATAAACTTCATTGTTCTATTTTTCATGGGTGTCAAGTCTTTTGAAGCCGATAGTCAAGAAATTATCAGAATTCGAGATAAAACTATTTTTATGGTTTTATGTATTTGAAGAGTGTTAAGATTGTAGTCTTACTGTATGTTCGCAATGCTCACCTTCCATAAAATGCATTTCAAGAGCTTAAGAAAACGTGTGTATCTGGCTTTCTGTTGCTTCTGTTTTCTCTTGCTTGTTTGGACCATTTTTGAAATAAATAGTAACGGTTTTTCAAGTTGTTTGTGGTCGAAACGGCTCAGGTTATGGCAAGGTTTCAAGTGCGATTAAAGACGATGAACTTGAAAAGACCAGTTATCTTTCAAGCTAGCGTAGGTACCACAAAAATTACAACGTTACAGTTTGTCAAAACGTAGGTATGCTACGCATGCAAGAGTATTTTTTCGGCAGGGGGGGTTAAGGTCTCTTTCGTTATTTAAAAGAAAAAGAAACAATGATGCTAGAAGGTAGTGTAGCAGAAGATTGATACTTATTCACACGCAAAGTAGCAAACTTGCTGCTTCGCACATTCTGACGAGTAAGCTGCTCCACCAGAGAAAGATTCCCCCAAATATCAATAATAATAACAATAATAATAATAGTAGTAATAATAATAACAATAATAACCCTAACAGTGATAATAATTAAAATTATGATGATAATTGTGGTCTCAATTTATGGAAAACGGATCGATAGTTTGTTAAAGAAATCTGTGCATAATATGCAAAAATTATGTAACAAAATCAAAGTTATTTCACCACAACTTCTAAGGAAAATTTGATGTGAACATGAACAAAAATGAAATGTTTGACATATACAATGCAGATCGAAGATGAAGGGATATCGCACTTAACAATTGATTCATACGTCAGCGAGCGTTCATCGAGATATGAAGCACGCGGGAAGTTTGGAGAGCACGAAAGATGCGTAGCTGCTCTAGCTTCTTGAGTGCTCTCCAAACTTCCCAAGTGCTTCATATCTCGATGAACGCACAGATGACGTATGAACCAATTGTTTTATAACATTTTCAACCCGATGGAAAATTTTTTTTTCTCGAGGGATTTGTTTGCTGACGTCATGAGCGTGCATAATAGGAATATGAAGCACGCTTGCGCAATTGAAGTTGATTAGACAAATTTACCAGCTATGTTATAAATCACCTTGCTCACGTATTACGCGTATACGTATATTGGTATATAAATACGCGTATGGCCTCGTAGGTATCTTCCTTACTCGAAGCCATTCCAATACTTTGTGTAACATTGTGCTGCACAGCAAGAGAGATGTTAGTGTACAAGCGCCGACCCACAAGCTTGCAAGTCCTATGGTTGTTTACTGGAAATTTTTCAAAGCTTAATTAGAAGTGACAGGTAACTAATTTATTGTAGTGGCAAAAAACTTTAAACACAAGAAGTAAATTATCGATCAAATACGATTTACGCAGATGCTTTGCGCAATTTACCAGTGTCAGCAAAACTGGCCATTCCGAAACACACGCTCCAGTGATACGTTCGTGTTAGGCCATCAGGCTGACGATGTTGAAATTGAAGAGGTACACAAAACACGTTTAAACTTTTTAATGGTAGACAAGTTCCCTCTCAGTCTTTCTTGCCCCAACAGATCATAGCAGCAAGGTCCTCACGAAGGATTTGAACCTTAAAACTTGGTAGGTAAGATGACAATTCTGGTGGGCGTGGATGTTGGGTAGACTCGCAATTGCAATATTTTGCGGCTCCCTAATCCCATACCATTATTGGTAAGAAGAACAATTGATTAACTCTGACAGGAGCAAGCATACCTTAATGCTGTAATCTGATTGCTGCGAGCAACATACGTTAACATAGAGTTACTATTTTTTTAAATTAAATCCCATCTTTCCCCTGCTGCTTGCAAAGTGATGCCTTATTTGTTTAGATCTGGACACCCAACATCACTGAACTGTTCTGCGTGCATCCCCAACGGTGCTGACTAGCTAGGAGAATTTGTTCAACAATCAAGAGCTCTTTGAGTTCAAGATCATTTCCTTTATTTTCCTGACCTTCATATTTTAGAAATGTTGACATTGTGAGAAGTTATTTAGAGGCTAGTAACTCTTAGGGTTTAAAGAGTTAAATCTTTGTGAACTTGTGATCTTGAAAGTTAATTTCCTTTTTATCTCGGTTACTGCTGCACCTCTCTTTTCTAAATGACTAAAATCCCCTCATATTTTGATTGTCTATTCTTGACTCAAGCATTCAGTTCGTGGACGTTGAAATGGCACTTCAGAATCAAATGTAGCAATTGATGAATGA
Source organism: Pocillopora damicornis (assembly GCF_964200805.1). Classification (NCBI taxonomy): domain Eukaryota; kingdom Metazoa; phylum Cnidaria; class Anthozoa; order Scleractinia; family Pocilloporidae; genus Pocillopora; species Pocillopora damicornis. The sequence continues at coordinate 25,921,383 of NC_142673.1, forward strand.
AATTCGGATATCAAAAGTTCGCAGTCAGAGATTCAGGAAGTAGGAGAGTTACAAGTCGCAAGTCGTGAATTAGAAGTCCGATAAATAGAGATTACTTCATGGAAAATGCGCGCGTACGATTTTTATTCACGAGTTGTGTAGTATCAACGAGTTCCTATTTCATAGGTGCTGAGATTTTTTCGTGTTGTCTTTGGTAGACAAATAGCACATATGGGGCGATGAAAAGCGTAAAAAGTAGTTTAAAAATTTCTCAACAACAAGTTAATAAAAGTGCATAAAGTTCATAACACTTAAGCTTACCTGTGTTCATCAGATATCAATCAAGTTCAATGTCGTTCGAAGCTGGCCATTAAACTTCGAAGCGAAGTCGGCTCGTACTCGTTGCCATCTTTAGTGCGTACGGAGATAATAAATTCGCTAATGAATTCATTCAACTCAGCCGCTTGAATATCTTCAATTTTCCTGTCTTCGTCCTTCGTTTTTAAAAATCTTTCAAGCAATCTTACATCTCTTTCAATTTTTTGAGCGGTATTTTTGTTTTCGTGTTCTAAAATGAATTCTTCAACTGAGTAAACAGAAGCGAACCTTCCCTCGGCCATTTTTCAAAGCGCGCGGGTTTTGTGCAACGGCTCTCGCATGACGTTCTCTTCAGTACGTTCATTCATCATTAGTGAAATTTCGTCGTTCGCGTTGCTGATTGGACGAACGATAATTTTTCACGGTGAAATTTTGTCGTTCGTACTCCTGATTGGCTACATTTAGAGTCAGTACGAATTTTATTCACTACGATTTTTGTGGGTAAATCTCAGTACCTATAAAATAATGGAGGTTATAAAACTATACGACAATGTTTTCTTTTTGACGATTACATGATACATGTTGAGACGCTGAATCTTTGAAAACTGCCTCCTCCTTGATGATCAGATGATGCATAAACATTGCAACGATTACACCGCCTCCTTGTTGATAACGACTTGACGCAGAGACACCACGTTAGCCGCTTCTTTGTTGACAAACACACGATGCATAGAAACCGCAACTTTTAAACTTCTTCCTAGTTGACAAACGCATGATGCATACACACCGCAACTTTAAAACTGCCTTCTTGCTGATTAAAAAAAATGATGCATAGAAACCAGAACTTTTAAATTCCCTCCTAGTTAACAAACACGATGCACAGAAACCGTAACTTTTACACTCCTCAGTTCCTTGTCGAGAAACGCATGATGTAGGCACCACAACTTTTAAACTGTTTCCTTAGTGGCAAACACATGATGCATAGAAACCACAACTTATAAACTGCTTCCTTGCTTTCAAAGGCCTGATACATCGACACCACAACTTTTGAACTGCTTTCTTGTTGACAAACACTTGATGCATAGACACTGCAACTTTTAAACTGCTTCCTTGTTGACAAACGCATTATACATAGAAACCACAACTTTTGAACTGCTTCCTTGTGGTCATGATCAAGGGTATGATGCATTTACACCGCAACTTTTGAACTAGAAGTAAAAGGCGGGTTTTTAATCCAAACCCTGCAAAGAAAAACATAGGAGAAGAATGACTGGGACAATGTTTATCAATGCGGAGATGTGAATGGAAAACTTAATCTTTTTTGTACCAAGATTAAGTCCATGTTTGATGAGTGTTTTCCGGGTATATCAGTACGTGTGTCTAATAGGGACCCCCCGTTCTTTTCTCCTCTAATCAAACATCTACTGGACCAACGGCGAAAATTGATTCGGCGAAGTAACATGTCAGGAAATTCTGTTTCGATTGAGATCCAAACTCTTCAAGAGAAAATCAACAAGTTGATCAGAGATAATCAAGTTCGAGCAGTTAAAGGGAATTTTGAGAAACATAGTGCAGAATCCAAATCTTGGTGGTCAACAGTCAATTCCCTGACAGGAAGGAAGTCTACCAACTCGCAAGTAAGCTCAATTATCTCTCCGAGCGAGATCAATAATTTTTTCTGTTCCATTAACACTGATCCCCTTTATAAACCCATTGACACTGTCACTATCCCGGAATCAAGCGAGATGCCTGTTTTAACGGTCTCCAGTGTTACCAGGAGTCTACTGAAATTAAAAAGAACTGCCTCTGGTCCAGATGGAATCCCGTACTGGTTTTGGAAAGAGTTTGCGTACGACCTCGCTCCTGTTGTTACCCATATTTTCAACTGTTCTTTGGAAAATCACATTGTGCCTGATCTTTGGAAATTGGCCGACATAACTCCCTTGCCTAAAGAGCCCAACTTTAAAAATTGCACACAGTTGCGGCCTATTTCGCTGACTAATGTAATAATGAGGGTTTTTGAACGTCTTGTATACAGTCAAGAATTATCTCAATATATGAAGAACTTCATTAGCTTCGACCAGTTTGCATACCGCAAAGGCCACAATACGACAATGGCCTTAATTAAGTGTCAATATGCTTGGCTGAAATGGCTTGAGTCGGGTTTTGATTGTGTTAGAATCTTCTCTTTTGATTTCAGCAAAGCTTTTGATTCGGTCCCTCATGATATCCTCTGCTCTAAGTTGAAAACACTTGATATAAATCCATACGTGACCAATTGGATTATTAGTTTTTTACAGAACAGGAAACAAAGAGTTGTTGTTGATGCCATTGTCACGGACTATGTAAATATCAATAGAGGTGTCCCTCAGGGGACAGTTTTAGGCCCTATACTATTTTCTATTATGGTCAATGATATTAAGGCCATTCTACCAAATCAGAATTTACTTGTGAAATATGCTGATGATTTAACATTAAGTATTCCAGTAAAATCGCTGGCTAATAACGGCAATTTAGCAGCTGAGGAGGTCCGATCGATCGTCGCATGGACATCTGCTAATCGTATGCAACTAAACTTCAAGAAAACGTGGGAGATGCTTCTTAGAGGCAAATCCACTAAGGCCTTACCTGCTCCTCTGGTTTCTATAGAGCGTAAACCATGTCTGAAGTTGTTGGGTGTAACTTTTCAATCTGATCCGTGTAACTGGGATTTACATTTTGATAATATTATATCGAAAGCCAGTAGTCGTCTGTACATCTTACGTGTTTGTAAATTCTATGGACTGCCGCTGGATCATCTTCATCTTCTCTTTATCAGTCTTATTCTACCTATATTTACATATGCTGTAGAAGTATGGGGCTGCGCGTATTATCATAAGTATCTGAGTCGCATAGACAGGCTGTTCAAGAGAGCTTTTAAGCTTGGCTACTGTAAAGAGCTTTTTTCGATTGAAAATATTATTATTCTAAAGGATAAGAAGTTGTGGGCCAAGATCACCGACAGCGATTTTCCAACAGCTTTAGATGACCTTTTGCCACCAGAGCGAACAATGGATACGCTACGTAAGAGGCGCCATAATTATATTCTCCCGCTTGTCAGAACTGAACGTTTCAAAAGGACCTTTATTAATAGATGTTTGTTCTCTTATTAGTTATTCAGTTAGTAATTTAGTTAGTTTATTAGTTTTATACTTGCTGATTTCATATCATTGTAACTAAACACGTTTGTTGTTTAGAGTGCTTAATAAAGACTTATTATTATTATTATTATTATTATTATTAATGTGATATAACGGTGGCAAAGACACATAAGACACAGACTGTCAGTTTGAACAAAGTTTCATTTGATCAGCTGGAGCAATGTAGATCAATTCGATTCAAATATTTTATTTATCGCACAACTAGTTAAAACTGTTTTTCACTCTTATCCGTGCGTGTCGATGAGTGCTTTTTGAGCTCGAGCCTTTGTAAGCTGCGTGTTTCGAATTTTGACTTTTATAGGAATAAAGGCAAGTACGTCTGTAATGACAGTTTTAGAACTCGTCGTATCCCGTTGGCTGAAATATTTTAGTAATCATGTCGACACGTTTGTGTTCTGCGGCGGAAAAGTAGCTTGTAACACAAATGCCTAGCCTCTTTAAGACGTTATAGTTTTTGTTATTACTGTTTTTGTTTCCTTTTTTCTTTCAATTTGAGTCTGTCAATTTTGCGAAAATAAGTGGTTGGTGATTTTTACTATCCCGTTACTCTTGCATGACATCTACGTTACCGTTTTCTTTCTGTCATTCAGTTTGTCCTCCATGGGCAAGTCGTGCTTTTCAAGCTGAAAAGAAGAGTATTTGAAGTAAATGACTTGTGCCACAGTTACGGGCACTCATCAACCAATGCAAAGTGTTTAGCTTTAGCTAATATCTTCACTACAACTACAGAGATACACGTATTTTATAACTTATACCGCTTGCACATGCTTCATTGACAATGGGTATATCTCATTCCATCCATCCTTAACTGGACAGCTAAGCAGCACTCTTTGCTTGCAAAACTTTGCTGATTGGTCCCCTCATTGCCGTCTTATTTGGGCTGACTGCTTGAGGTTCGAATCCTCAAAAGGGACTCAGATTGTATTTCTTTTCTCTGTGTCTATCCTATATATGGTACCGTCAGGGTTCCGTCATCCAACTTGTCCGTAGGGATTGAAATGCCTCTTACTGAAACACGATCCTCAAGCTGAAAAAGAAGATTGCTTAAAATAGGTCTAAATATCTTGAAGTTTTCCTCTAAAGAAATGACAATTGGAAAATACAGCTAACTAATGATTAACACGGGTTCTCTTAGCTGCGGAGTATCACTGTGTTATTTCCTTCCCAAGAAGCTGAGACATAATAAGGTTTGTCAAGAGATAACTCGCAGGAGAGCGAATGGAAGGTATGCTGAAAAATTATATCAGTATTAGGTAAAACTGTATTGATCATACACGATTGTCTGGTGATCAAAGAAACCAATCACGAGTGCTACATACGTAAAAGCTGGTTTAAAAGCGAAGGCACTTAAAAAGCGTGTTACTGTATTTACCATAACAACTGTAACCTTTTAAGTTCTCAAAAATAAGAATTAAGGTAAAAAAAACTACCGTATATTCGGTTCAAAGTGGTAGGGTCTTTCGACCGCTTAGGGGTGCAGCTGATATCAATGGGAAACTCTTTGTAATATTTTTCTTACATTCGTTTCAGTATAAGGTCAACTTAATTTTATCTTATCCTAGTCAGCTTGTGTTGACATTGCCATGACAACTTGTATTGAGATACGCCGGCCACTGTTACAGGAATCAGCCGATTGCTACTGGCACTTTTTTCCAGATGGACAAAGACAAAGAAATCCGTATCATGTAAAACTCTTAGCACTGGCTTTCAGTTTGTTGTTGCTATGGCAGCTAGTTGGTGCATTTCTGTACATGGTTCGTGATGTTGCTTGCTTCCGGGACAAATCCACTGCATATCAGTGCAAAACAGATGCGGCTTTCCCTTTTTCAGAGGATGTCACGATGGTGTGGCTGGCTTCGCTATGTATTTTCACCGCTATCTCTATAGCTGCCCTTCAGAATGTTCCGCAGTTCCCCGGTTACAAGGCAATCTTACATCGGCTCAAATACGTTCCTTCATTTTGGACTTTAATAATCCTTTTGACCGTCGCCTTGTTTCGATATGTTAAGCTACTAATTTCTATCAAATCTTTGTCATCTTGGGTCGTAATTGTTTGCTTAATAGTAAGTTACATTCTCAGAACTTTCGTTGTGGGATTTTTAAATTACACCAGGTTGAACTCCTTAAAGCATAAATATCCCATTTACATTTTTGTTATATCTAAACTAACAGTGTTCTTGTTTTTCATTGTTACCTTTATCAATCTCATGGCTACCCTTTAAGCCCTGAGTGTGGAAATCCGCGAGATGCATAAAACAGATCGAGCTAAGAACTCGCTCGATTTGAATTTGGATACCGTAAACGAACTGCTGGAGGTCTTTGGTACAACCACTTTTAGAATTAAGTTAATGAAATCCTTTTGGGAAAAGTTTTTCATCGACGACAGGAACATTCTTTGTTTCCATACACCTTTGGAGTGAGAAAGACAGCGAAAATCGAAAGAGTTTCATTCTCGTCCTCACGGAGTCACTCGTTTTCGCTTACCCTGATCACATGACCAGCTCACTGAAATGATTGCGCTCATTTGGAGCGTAAAAAGTTGTTGCCTTTTTTTTTTTTACAATTCCTGCTTCTTGTTGTTACGCCTTACCTATTATGTAGATCAATTTTTGAGCGATTTCATATCGTTTGAACTAAATGTTTTAAAACTTTCCTTCTGGTTAAATGTTCTAAATTTGTATAATTTATTACCTTGTTTTAATTGTTAATGTTGGAACAGTGCGACACATGAAAGACGCAGCGTGTATTTTGAACCACAAAACCATAATTTCGTCATACTATACAGCAGAAGCTCTATACTTCCGGTTTTCTGTGTCATCTACTTCAAGCTTGAGCCTTGGTTTTTCCCGTGAAAAAACAACTCCTAATATTAGACAGCAACGCTGTCGGCAACTTTGTAGTTTGGGTAGTTGTCTTGAGATTTCGCGTTCGATAACGCTTCTGTTAATTTTATTTGGACCTTACCAATCTTAATGAGTTCCTTTGAGACATTCCCAGAACGGTTGAGGTGGCAAGGTTGTAAAAAAAGCTTATAGAACAGTCAAACGTCGCGTCCGTTTACCCGACAGGGTGACTTCACCTGGTTGTGAAGGATCTTTATACATCGGCTAAATGCCTTTATTTTGAGCTTAGATTAACTCTTTTGACGAATTTTCTTTGATTTCTGGTGTTGCGAAAGTCTGCTACAACTACCGATGATTGCTAACTTTAATTTGAATACTTCGTTGCAGAGAAATGCCGTTCTACGTTAGTTTAAAAACTTACCTTAAAATGCTGAGGAATTGACAAAAATATGTTAGAAAAGTAACAGTATTTACGTAAAAAAAAAACAATAAAATAATAAAAACCAGGATCCAATAAAGGATGCAGAAGCAGCCATTCAGTCAAATCTAACTTTCCTCAAGGCAATTATGAGAAGTTAGGTATGTTAGCTATGCTACAATAGAAAAGGGAATTCATCACTCCAAGGTAGATGATGTTAAATCTTGTCTCAACTGACTTTAATTCAGAGCTTGAGACCACCCTAATGTTCATTTGAATCCAGCGCTTGACTGCTGTGCCATGACTTTTCATTATGATCAGAATATTATTTTGAGTTGGATGAAGAACTCAATGCTGAATGCAAAGAAAAATTTCAAATCAAAGCTGTAAGAGGACTTTCCTCATTCGTCAAGTATAATTCAACTTCAAGTGCCATAATACATGTAATAATAATGTAACTTAAGAGACAGCATAAGTAAATCTCATTCTTGGTGAACTTCAAACCTTAGTTTGACTCACTTCCTAGGAATCAATTATCAACTGATTGAGTAAATCAAATATGTGAATTCAAACTAAAGGGAAACTAGCATTAGAATCAAATAAAATTTTTAACTTTGTATATAACCTAGTCCTAGAAAGATTAACCAAAAACATGTACCATTATAAAAATTAAAAAATGGGTTCCATTTTTCCGTTTTCGCATTCAGTAGGATAAAAATGGGGGTTCTGGCGCATTTTAATATCCACCTTGATTTTCAAGGCAACTCAGGAACTTAACCTTGAAATCAACCTTGATTTCAAAAAACAGTTCTTGCACATTTTTGAGACAACCATGATTTCAAAGACAACTTAAATCATTCACCTGTGAATAATCTTCACACCCTTTTCATAATGTTTCACTCGTGAGTTCTCAAGAGGATGTAATAATATCAACTTGAACGATCCTCTTGTCACGCCACCGTGGTGTTAATTGTTCGTTTGAAGATTTTCAAATATTAATGTTGTATCTTCTCGCAAAGAAGACGTGGTGTGCCTTGATTTGTTCTTCTGTCAAAATTGTCTTTGTAAATGAGAAGTTATCTCATTAATGGGTCAAGAAGACTCCATGATCTTTTAGGGAAGGTACGTTTTTTATTTGGGGGGGGGGTGGGTCGGGTTATTTTAGAAATTTTTTTTGCGAAAAAAGTCGTGGCCCTCCTACTTCCCAGAATAGATTAACGCATGACCCTTCACAAATACCTACACAAAACATCTGACCCTTCCCCTACCTCCTCCAAGACAAAAATAATCGGAAGTGAAAATAACTAACCGGAAGTGTTACTCACATAACGGCGTCTGCATAGACTTTCTGAAGAGGAAGTTAAGTCTCTTTCAACGTAAGAGTTAGATGCACACAACAGTAAAGTCATGAATGTGTGAGCTGCTGCTGAGGAGGTGTGTCTTCGAATTGACGACTCCTCAGCGCCACGGCATTTGTGGTCGACCGACAAGAAATTCAATTTTTCTACAACCGTGGGTACTTGAAAGAGTATCTTGGAGTCACCAACAATCAAAAGAGATCTTTTTCGAGGCATGGGTATTTTTCCAAGCTAGAACAATTTGAGATCCTCCATTTTGAGAGAGGAGAGCTTTATATGGAGTATAGGCGCATGTCGTTTCAAGAGCGAAATGACCAACTATGTAAATTTTGCGAGAAGGATGTGACTACCAGCGCGACACTTCCAACTCGACGATCATATCCCGACTATGGCAAGCTACTTAACATCGACTGAGTTAGACCTTACAACTCCGATAAGCTGTCGTCCTTGAGGGTGGACGAGCTATCCTTGTAGTTTTCCCATCAAAAGATCACCTTCAAAGGAAAGAAAGCTGAAAAGGTCGCAATGATTAAAGCGCACATTGGCAGCTTGCTGTACGATTCGATGGAGTGTCAACAACCTCGGCAGCCCTCACTAAGAAATATGCAGCAACAAGTGACCTCATCACTTTCCGAGGTTGAAACTGACTCGCAAGGTGATGTAATAGATCGAGTTGTCGGTTCAAGCCCAAGTACCTTAAGTGACGAATCGTCACCGGAGACTGAATTTATACCAGAACCCCGCGTGGAAACATTACCGCCGTCAAAATATGGACGAAAGCGGGCACGGGTCGAGAGAGGTGATTATGATAGTTGGGAGAAGACGGTTTTTTTGATATAATATTTCGACACCTGTAAATAATTTAGATTAATCTTGACTGGTAGCTTTGCTTGTATATACAAGTTTAAGGTTTCTATAAACTTCGCGTGTTTGTTAACAAAGAAGAGTCAACTAAGCGACATGGATAAATTTTTTTCCTTCCCAAGAAAAACTGTGACCCTTCCCCGGTTGCGAATAAAACAGGTTTGAGCCTCCCAATTTGTAAAAAAATTGACTAATGACCCTCCCCTCCGAAGCCCCGGCCCACCTCCCCCCCCCAATAAAAAACGTACCTTCCCTTACAATCTCACGATCCAATGGAATGCTACATTTGTTCTAATAGACATCAATAAACTTATTCTCCTTGTCAGCTCCTGATTTCTTCTTATCTTCAGCATTGCATCTGATCTTCGAAAGATTGTCAGACTGAATACCTTCTCTGAACATGCTCGTCCTCTCATTCTCAGTCAAGAGGAGGTCCTCACAGAGCTTGAATAGATCATAACCATCAGTGTCCTGCGCGATTTCTCCTGCAAATTTCACAGTCAGCCTGTCAACAAGAGCTCTTGCGACATTGTTCACGATATAATCGTTTGCGTGACCACTAACTGCCAAGTCAAAGATGAGTGAAAGAGATCCTGGCACAAGGACAACTCCGTCACCAAGCTTTGGAACTGAGACCCTAAGGACTTCACTTGGGGATGCCCTATTAGGGTGAAATGTTACGCTGGGAATTGCGCGGTCAGCCCTGAGAGCGTTTGACGTCTTTTTTTCATAATTTGGGTTTTTTTGTTTTTTTTTTTAACTGACTTCCATCTTGAAAAAAAATTGATATTTTGTTTAAAATGGCTGATTTTGGGAGATACTGATCGTCTTTTGGAACACAGTGACGCTGATGATGATGAAGATGAAGGAAATACATCAACACCTTTTCAGCCAGATTACGATTCAACTCACATTAGGCAAGAAACAATAAAGTTCCACAAATAGACATGTGAGAAATAGTGGCAATTATGAATTTAAAAGAGTTTCGTAAAATAGATACCTGCTTTAGAATTTATTTATTTTGAACGAGTGCGTGACACGATATCGGCAGAGAGCGAGACCGCGTGAGAACTCGTAGGAATGGAGGTGCCTCGTGACAAAAGTCACGCACTTTCTGTTTCAAGCCTGCACAGAGTTATGGGCCAGGGGACTCCCCTTTCGTTTTCACAACGCGCAACTGAGATTCTTCTTTCTCTAGCAAAGGTTTCGACTCTCTCTTCGTATTTTCTCAGTCTTAGTGACTTTTTGTGAGACATTTCTATGGTGGATTGAGGAAGCAAGGTCGTAAAGCAGTCAAACGTGCCTTCCATTTCCGCGACAGAGGTTAGAACGCATGGTTGTTTCAGATTTTTGAATGTAAGGTAAATACTTTTATTTCGCGTTTCTCAGTCAACATTTTCTCCTTCAAATGCTCTTAATCTGTCCTAATTTTCTCTGATTTCCGGCGACGAAAGACGTTCCTGCTGTTGACTGACGAGGATTGCCAACTTTTATTTGATTCTGACGTGTATTAATTGTATTGACGCTTAGTGTGTTACTTGTAAGCTAATTGAGCTGAGCTTACACGAACATGTTACAACTGTCGAATTCACAAAAATTCTCGGCCAATACCTGACATTTACCTCAAAAAATAATTGATTTGGGAGAGTTACAAGGAATCTCCAAATTACCCATTCGATTTAATGCAAGCGCTGATGATCGAAACACTTTCAGTTTCGTTTGCGTGTCATGTGCATGTGGAGCATGCACACGAAAGTGTTTTGCGCTTAAGCTTTCATGTCTGGATTATGTGTTTAACTCAAATTGCTCCCGTATATGAGATGCATTTAATCAAAAAGCGATAAACATTTCCAGCGTATTTCATGTGTTTATGTTCATTATTTTATATTTTGAAAGTAATTTTTTCTCTTTGATAGACTGCTTAGATTGTCTTTCCAAACTGTACTGTTATACTGATTTCCTTGTTAAATATTGAGACAAGTTGATTTTCTTCAAATGTCAGCTGGTGATTAAATGGAAGCGTCCTTTCAATTAACTGAATTCCAGTTTTAGGAATCCAATTTATCAACTGATAATGATTGATCGGTATTTGAGTAAAGTTGTACCTTTTGTCCTCTTTTAATCAATATATGATCAATCAATGATCACATTAAAACTGGTTAAGTTCTGCATGTGGCTGCACGCATCCAAGTATATGTCTGGTGATAATTTATGTTACACAAGGCAAAGTAGGTTTGAAGTAAATAAAAAGTTCTCATTGGTTTTTACTTGGTCAGGATTTTGCCATACACAGCATCCTCGCACCATACAGACAATCACAAAACATGTAAATTCAAAGAAAACTATAGTTTAGTCCAAGCGACATTAGTGCATGAAAATTACCTTGCTTTCTTGAGCTGTACTGGGGAATATTGGCACTATGCCATTTCTTTACTGCTGCAATCTTGGGCCAATATTCCTCAGTAAAACCCTGGTGCTTAACTGGGTAGTTAGAAGTTAGAAATGGCTTTTGTAAAAATAATTTACACTGTACATGTATCTCTGGCTATTTTGAATTCCACCACAATTGATTTCCTTGTTACTCTTTATTGAATTTATTTGTACATGAAGACAGCTAACAAGGATTATTTGATATTTTAAAAACAAGCCATCTTGATTATTAGGAGAATTAAAGTTAGCATCAAAGACAAATCAATTTTGTGCACAAAACAACGTAAATATGAAATGAATACAAAACAATTTGTTAAATATATATATATATATATATATATATATATATATATATATATATATATATATATATATAACTAACTGCAGACAGTACTGTTTCGGCCTTCTGGGCCTCATCAGTGCAGTGCTGATGCTAGGATGGAGGTAAGGCCATAAAGCCACCCCAAGTGATCTCACACATGTGGGATCACTTAAGCCATGCCAGAGTGCTCAAACTAGAAAAACTAGTGAGCATGCATAATGCTAGCAGCAATGACTCATCCTAGTAGAGTGCTCAATTTGGACATGAAAGCAAAGCTTTATATGCCAAAGAGCTATATCTATATATATATATATATATATATATATATACTAGTAAACCACAAATGTCAGCACCTGTACCAAATTGAAATCCATTTCAACACGCATCAGCATGCATAAATGTATATATTTCACTGATTTTCCAGCAATAAGTGTAACACTTTAACTAACACTCACCTATATGAATATGGGTGTTAGCTTAACTGTAGAAAATTGAATAGTTAAAGAAATATATCTTTTATAAGTTTTGACCAGTTAAATCCCTATTTAAAAATCAGATAAGAATATTTTTCTTTGGTGTTGTAAAATTTCTTTCTTATGACAAAGGATTCAGCATAAACTCTCCCCTCTTGTGGAAACATGGTGGTCTTATGATTGGTGAGGTGGACTCATGGTCAAGAGGTCTGCATTTGTAGCCTGGCCTGGCCTGTGCTGGACTCAGGGTCATGAAGTCTGGGTCCCAGTCAATGTGTTGTGTTCTTGTGCAAAACACTTTACTCTTGCAGTGTCTGTCTCCACCCAGGAGTATAATGGGTAGCAAAAATTAGTTCGGGAAACCTGATAAAATGCTAGGGGGGTGAAAGGAGGGGAGGGGGGGGGAATAACGGTGGAATGGACTTGCATCCTGTCCAGGGTTGGGTAGTAATACTCCCTGCTTCATGTAAGGAAACCAGGTTTAAGTAAAGCTCTGGCCCTGGACAGGCCACTTTTCAAATCCAGATGTGACCTAACTACCTACCACCTCTTAGTTTAAATGATTTAAGTTGCTACTGTTACAAATTATATAAACTTGAAACACACAGATGTTGATTTTTGCCCAATTTATTTCAGTCAATTGCGTAGGAATGTCTTTGGTAAATCTTGAAATTTATTGTAATGAGAAGTGAATTACTGTTTATTTAAATATTAATGCTAGCAATCCTCAGCCATTGCCAAACATTGCAAGAACGTACACGGGACAATCCCTCAGGACCTACTGAAATGCTTCGAAGTTCTTAAGAAGTGCAGGAACAAATTTGACTGCTTATTGTACGAAATGCTTTATATAAGAACTTTAAAACCAAACCTGAACGTGCAATCGGACTCTATTCGTGCGAAAGTATTTGTATAATCTTCGCACCTATTATGTTAATTTTTCGCGCCACATCGCTTAAATACTGTTATTTGCATGTTTTAAACTTTTACCTTGATAATGGAGTCATGACTACTCCGAAACATCGGATTTTATCGTTCGTTTTTACTGTTTTATCTTTTGTTCTTTTACTGCTTTAAATATGCTATTGATATTTATTGCTTGTGATTTTTTGTCTATGTATCCCTCCCATTCTCAGAAGGGAAAAAATGTTTATTTTGCAACTGGGAATATGTTGAGCTAATTTTTTACCATTTGCAACCATCTTTTTTTTCTGGCTAGGATGACTTAAAACAGCAACTTTTTGAAAGAAGAATCCCCTCACAGTTGCTATGGCTAAAGAAAGAAGTCCAATTAATGTTCCATCTGAAAGTGAAGACTTACCTGACAAAGAAAATGCTCCAGATTTTGATGAGGACACTTTACTAGGTGAGCTAGGTTCAACTTTGGCTTCAGTTACTGTTAAAACATTTTCTATTCCACCAGTTTCAAGAATGTAAGCAGATGTGGAGAATGATATTAATACACTGCATGACCACCTTAAAGGATATTTGGCCAGTCATGACTCTCTTCTATGATTACAATTTAAGTTGGTCATTGACTGAGAGGATCTATGACATATTTGTTATTTTCTTTTCTCAAAGTTCAAAGCAAGTACACAAAGTTATAAGAAGTAAAGACTTTATTTGATCATCATATAACATTCATTTTGTAAGTTTGCATCATAAGTACCATCATCATCATCATCATCATCTTTCTACTATATTATGCAAAATTAAATTGAAAGTTTCAACTTCCCCCCAAGCAACCAATTTCCAGTAGAGTGCAAGTGTTATATCATTGAATATGGAGGTGTTTAACCCTTGACACCCTAACATCAGTATCCATATTCTCCATACTATTCTTTGTATGTTTCTTTTGGTACTGAAGAAGAGAATTCATTTGAAGATCAATGCTTCTTAGGTTGGTGATCATTTCCTTTATTCTCATGAGCTTAGTGAATGATTCAGCAGTATTACTGTAAGGAGAAGTGAGATGCTGGTCACTCTTAGGGTTTAAAGAGTTAAGGTAGATAGTGAACTTTCACTAACAAATGGCTCAGAAGAAAAAAGTCTACAAGGTCTAGGTTTTAAAGCTTGGTCAATTAGTTGAAAGTCAGGTGGCTTATTATTATTATTGTTTTTTTTGTTTTTTTGCCTAAAAATTGTGTGGGGCATTTAAACACATTATTAATTTTGCCTGTGGAATAGGAATTTTAGGAAACCTATCTCCAAAAGATTAAGTGCCTAAGGGTTTGCTTCTAATTGAGTGACGCTTAATTCTCATCATTGTTATTACCACTGTTGTCACCCAAATTATTAACATCATTATAAATATTAATCTCATCTTCTTTATCATTGTTCTTATCATTTATATAATAACTGTTTGTCTATAAGTAATATTGCTTCTGGTTTTTATGATTGTAACATTTGGATCTTATTGACTCATTAACTAGCTATCTAAATGTATTAAAGGCAGTAGACTCTTCTACACTTATAATATGCCAACTCTCCCTGATTATCAGGGGGTCTCACAGACACAGAACATGACTCTGGGTCTCCCATATGGGTCATCAATCCTTTAAGATAAAGGAGGATTCAGGTCAGTTCCACACAGAAACACAACATTTGAACTCCAGATTTCCCACTTCTAATGTTATCTGGCCTTTTGTTAATCTTAGGGTTCTTGTCTTAATTTTCTAGATTGCACTTAGATTGTTTCAAAGTAGGGATTACACTTTCTTCTAAACAACAACCACAACAGCAACTGAGTCTGCTTGGTTGAGCTTTCAACCAAAAAATCTCTCATTAATTAACTGAGTGGGGTCTGTCCTGTGAGGGGGGAGGGGGGATGGGGGGGAGGGGGGGACTGCACACATCCTCCAAGCTTTTCAGGGGATGGGTCAAGTCAGGCAGGTGCAAAAGTGGCAGCTGGCACTAAAGGCAAAATCTGCAGATTTTAAATCTCCAGATCTTGGCAGCTCTGCTTATGCACTAATTAACTACAACCACAGGTAATAATATTATTAACTACAACCACAGACTTTGACACAAATTATTTTTTATTTTTTCTTTGCAGCCACAGCTGATGTTTATAGGAATGAGGGTAACAAGGCCTTCAAGAAAAGAGATTTCATCAATGCTATTCATTTTTACACCAAAGGAATTAAAATGAACTGCAACAAAAAAGAACTGAAGGCCAAACTGCACAACAACAGGGCTATTGCACATTCTAAACTTGGTAAGATGATGAGAGCTTTAATATGCCTTTTTTTTCTATTTTGAAACTATTGAGTTGTCAGTAGTAGTTTTCTGGAAAAGGTGATAATTTTGAATGCACCCCCGGAAAAATTTACATCTTATCTTGGCCTCTCAAATAAACAAAGAAGTAACCTCTTACCCCAGATATCAATGAGCATCACAAGTTTTTCCCAAAATTATTTATTATAGTAATGGTAGTTGGTTTGCAACATGTATGGCTAATCAGAGATATTTATTTCAATAACAGGAAATCACCAGGATTCACTAAGGGATGCAGAAGCAGCCATTGAGTTAAATCCAACTT
Organism: Pocillopora damicornis; assembly: GCF_964200805.1. Taxonomy (NCBI): domain Eukaryota; kingdom Metazoa; phylum Cnidaria; class Anthozoa; order Scleractinia; family Pocilloporidae; genus Pocillopora; species Pocillopora damicornis. The sequence goes on from NC_142673.1 coordinate 25,937,129, forward strand.
TCTTTAAGGCAATTGTGAGAGGTTAGATATGTTAGCTGTGCTATAATAATAGAACTCAACACTCTAAGGTTAAATGAGGTTAAATGGAGTTCAATCTTGTCTCAATTCACTTTAATTAAGAGGTCGAGACCACCCTGATGTACATTTGAATCCAGCTCTTGACTGCTATGCCATTACTTTCCATTAACCATGATAAGAATATTATTTTGAACGGGATGAAGAACTCAATGCGGAATGCAAAGCAAAATTCCAGCATGAATATTTTAGTTCCTTAAGTTCAATGAGTCATAGGTGTCAGATATGTTAAGAGTGTGTCCACGAGAGCACCGGGCAGTCGTGCTACATGACATCTCATCGATTTCAATGAGACTTTGCTAGTTTAAAGGGTCTACCCCAAAACTCAAAAAGACAAACTGGTTTCTGTTTTGGTTTTTTTCCAGGGGGAGATAGACCACCTCCCTGGTTTTTCTTGGTTTTCACCAAGGAAATTGCTTCAAATAGGTAAAATGTATGAAGCTCTCACTGCGATGGTATTTAACCGATTGCTTTGAGGATTTGCACACATATTTTTACATCCTTAGTTAATGTCTGCTGCGAGTATCAGTCACTTTGATTGACGGCTTGTCAATCAACAGAGGCAAATATACGACTGTGTTTCTAGACTTTTCGATTCATCCAAATATTTGACAACTTTCAGGTCAAATATCTCTCGTTGCCAGAAAGCTACAACACTAATCTTAATTACCTGTCACGCAATTCTTGCTCTAGGCGGTCACTTGACAAAATAAACCTATATTTTTTAGCTCTTTATACAAGATGATTGATCAAGAAAGGTGAAAAATGTGAAAAACCTTCGAGATTTTTTGTAGGAATGGAAAATCTCACGTTAAGAGAGATGCATGTTGACGAAAAATCAGTGGGAAAATCGTTGGTTTCTTTCTTCAGTCATTTATTACTTTGAAGATTTGCTAAAATCAGGACATAGGTGTAGTTGAGAGAAAGTTGTCACAGCCGCAGATTTTAAAAGGCATCCAAGACAAAAATACGGTAGTGCCCAAAGATTTTTTTGATGATTTTCAGAGATGAAATGATGGGTTATAAAGGGTAATGAAGATAAGTGTTGCAGCTTTCTGGAAACGGGAGATATTTGACCTCAAAGTTGTCAAATATTTGGATGAATCGAAAAGTCTTAAAACACAGTCATATATATTTGCCTCTAAGGGACTAGGAATTGAGCTACAGTAATAGTATGCTTCTTTGTGTTGTTGCCTATAGGAGCCACTGCTTGTGTTGAATTGAAGAGATTTGAAGAAGCAATCACTTGGTGTGATAAGGGACTAGCTGTATCCTTTGAAGGAATCTTTCATTTTTAACCGTGGGTATAATGGAAAAAGTTTCCATAATTTGATGTTTCAAGGGAGAAAATACAAAGAAGGGTATTAATTATGATGGGAACTTGTCAGCTCATATACTTTAAGTGTGTGTGATTAAAAACATAGGAAAAGTTATTACCTCATGACTTATTAATGATATTACTCCTTTTAGCCAATTTGACTTAGTTCTACCATCCATGCCAATAACTGGTACATTAGTTTAAATAACCCTTTAATTTCCCAGACCAAATTTGTAATTATATTAATTCTAATTATCCTTACTGTCAACCATACAATTCTCATAATGTTAGTACAGAGAATTCAGTATTGCATCAACTAACTATTTTTAAATTGATATATTTTTTTTACTCTCAACACTTATCTGATTGATATTGTATTGCTTTTGTAAGGAGAAATTCTCTTTTGGTCACTCACGGGAGTTAAAGGGTTAGAAGACTAATATTCATCCAGTTTATACATAATACTTGGGTAGATGATCTCTCTAAAACAAGCCAGACCAAAAACCTCGGTAATGTTTAGATATCTTATGCAGATTTTCTTGCCTTCGACCTTTTTCCACTACTTAGAGACTCGGAAACTTTCGTCCTGCTTTCCTATGGACAAATAAAAATTTTAAAGACACGTATTTGTGTTGTAGGCTCATTTCTTCCACTTCTGTAAAACATTCGTCTGATGTTAAAGCTATATTAATTTAAAAATTGAGCAAGTGCTGCTCAGTTTTTGGAAACTAGGAATTAAATTTAGATATTTTGCGTGAAATTTTGAGGCTGCACACTGAAAAAAGATTTTTTGAAATGTAAATTTACTTCATAACTGACTTTAAGACTGAATGTTGATAAAACATCAAGTTGTGTACTTAGTTGCCAAGCCTTTGATTTGGAGTAAAGCTGAAGATGACCTTGTTGTGATAGAGACCAGTATTGAGAAACGATAATAACAAAGTAGTTTGCTTTAAATAGCAGCAATGTTTTTATCCTAACAAGGTCACCCTTAGCCACACTCCTGTTCAAAGGCTTGGGAACCAAGCACGCAAATGTTATAGACTAATAGACTATCATAAATCAATATGATCAGAAAAATAATACTTTTTTGTTTTTTTCACATTTTTAACCCTTAACATAAAAAAGATTGATAAAAACAATAGGATCTTGTTGTCATTAAGACTTCAGTCTGTCAGTGAAGTGGGAGATAAGTACATGGAGGAAAAAGATCCTATTAGTCATGACCACGGTAGTGCAAGTTCAGGTGATTTCAAGAAAGTCATAGATCTCTATAATCGGGGAGAAGAAGCCATAGAGTACCTCAACCTATATCTTAAAATAGCTAAAGAAGTAGGAGACAAGCATGGGGAGGGTAACGCTTATGACAATCTTGGCAATGCTTATGGCCGTCTGAGTGATTTCAAAAAAGCCATAGAGTACCACAACCTAAGTCTTAAAATAGCTAAAGAAGTAGGAGACAAGCATGGGGAGGGTGGTGCTTATGGCAATCTTGGCAATGCTTATCACCGACTTGGTGATTTCAAAAAAGCCATAGAGTACCACAACCTACATCTTAAAATAGTTAAAGAAGTAGGAGACAAGCATGGGGAGGGTGGTGCTTATGGCAATCTTGGCAATGCTTATCACCTTCTGGGTGATTTCAAAAAAGCCATAGAGTACCACAACCTAAGTCTTAAAATAGCTATAGAAGTAGGAGACAAGCTTGGGGAGGGTAACGCTTATAGCAATCTTGGCAATGCTAATCACCGTCTGGGTGATTTAAAAAAAGTTATAGAGTACCACAACCTACATCTTAAAATAGCTAAAGAAGTAGGAGACAAGCATGGGGAGGGTGGTGCTTACGGCAATCTTGGCAATGCTTATGACAGCCTGGGTGATTTCAAAAAAGCCATAGAGTACCACAACCTAGATCTTAAAATAGCTAAAGAAGTAGGAGACAAGCATGGGGAGGGTGGTGCTTATGGCAATCTTGGCAATGCTTATGGCCGTCTGGGTGATTTCAAAAAAGATATAGAGTACCACAACCTAGGTCTTAAAATAGCTAAAGAAGTAGGAGACAAGCATAGGGAGGGTGTTGCTTATGGCAATCTTGGCACTGCTTATATTAGTCTGGGTGATTTCAAAAAAGCCATAGAGTACCACAACCTAAGTCTTAAAATAGCTAAAGAAGTAGGAGACAAGCATGGGGAGGGTGTTGCTTATGGCAATCTTGGCAATGCTTATGGCCTTCTGGGTGATTTCAAAAAAGCCATTGAGTACCACAACCTACTTCTTAAAATAGCTAAAGAAGTAGGAGACAAATCCTTGGAGGCAATGGCCTACTGGTCATTAGGACGCGATTTTAAGTTGCAAGGTGGACTGCCAAAAGCCGTTGAACATTACCAAGCTAGCATAAACTTATTCAATTCCTTGAGAGTACTTCTAAAATCTAAAGATGAGTGGAAAGTTAATTTTCGAAATCAGCATCAAGTGGTGTATACGGGTTTGTGGAGAGTTCTCGTAGAACAAGGTAATGTAGATGAAGCCTTATTCGTTGCTGAGAAAGGACGAGCTCAAGCTCTAACCGACCTCATGGAATCCAGTTTTCGTGGTGGAACAAGTCACCACAAGGGAGAAAATGAAGATTGCGCAGTTTTAAAAAACGTTCCATCAAACACTGTCTTTCAGGCGGTGGACGAAGCTAACGTCAATCTTTGGGTTGTGTCCGAAGGAAAACAAGTTCAGTTAAGACAAAGTAAGCTCAAAGGTTTTGTTTCAGAGAATAGTGGATCTAGCCAGTCCTTTGAGTCGTTCATGCTCGGTGTCTATACACAACTTGGTGTTCGTTCTAATGTGAGATGCGAGAATCGATCTTTAGATGCTTTGAGGGAGGGCCGTTCAAAAGTGCATGAGAAAACCAAAGAAGCCAACCCTCAACCTCACATCCAACAAGAAGGATGCTTGAGCACTTTGTATGATATCGTTATGAAGCCAGTGGCTGACTTGATTGAAGGGGATGAGCTACTCCTTATTCCTGATGGACCCCTGTGGATCGCTCCTTACGCTGCATTGAAGGATGGTAATTCTAAATACCTGTGTGAATCGTTCCCTATCCGAGTCGCTCCATCGTTAGCAAGTCTTAGACTCATTGCCGATTGCCCAGATGATTATCACAAAAGCAGTGATGCGTTACTTGTAGGAGATCCGTGGGTATCCGAGGTTACTAACAGCGAGGGAGAGAAAGTCCTCGAGCAGCTTCCGCGTGCTAAAGAAGAAGTAGAAATGATCGGAAAAATTCTGAATATCACGCCAATCACTGGCAGACAGGCCACGAAACGAGAGGTGTTGAAAAGACTCAGTTTCGTTTCCTTAGTTCACTTTGCGGCACATGGATGTCCGGAAACTGGCGAAATTGCTCTTACACCTGACCTAGACCGAATATCTACTATGCCTACGGAGAAGGAGGATTACATTTTAACGATTCGAGATGTGTTGAATGTTCAACTTCGCGCCAAACTTGTTGTGCTCAGTTGCTGCCACAGTGGTCGGGGCGAGATCAAGGCTGAAGGTGTGGTTGGCATTGCGCGCGCTTTTATGGGGGCTGGTGCTCGGTCTGTTGTGGTGTCCCTGTGGGCGATTGATGACGAGGCTACTCTCGAATTCATGAAATGCTTTTATCAACACCTTGCAGAAGGTAAACCTACAAGCAAGTCACTGAACCTGGCCATGAAAAGCCTCAGAGAATCAGATGAGTTCCACGACATCAAATACTGGGCGCCCTTTTTGCTGATTGGAGATGACCTCACGTTTGACCTGATGGCAAAGGAAAGAGAAAATTTGAATAGAAAATCAAATAAATGAGAAAATCTTTTTTTTCATCTCAAAAGAATGAAGTAGGAACTTGGAAGGATTAAATGTTTCTCTATTTTAAACAATTTTTGGCTATTTTTCTTTACTTTTTATTTTTTTGTTAAATGGAACTTGAGATGTACAACTTTACCATGGTGAAGAAATAAACCAGTCTATTTCATTATATTTTGTTTAGTGGAATTGTCATTTTTGTTACCTTAACAAATTTAAATGCTTGCGAAGAGAACGAAATGCAACAAGGCCTCTGTTATGAACGAGGTTTCCATTTCCACCTACATGTCACTCAGCTCTGTTCCTGTATTACCATCAGTTGTATGGAAAATAATTTAAAGTTTATTTCTTTTACCCAACCAGGGGCTTTTCCACCGGATTTTAATTACCTTTATGCTCTAAGCTTTTGATAAGCAAAGAAACAATTAGTCATATGCAAAAGTTGGCGAATTTTTATTTCCAAAACTTTGATTGAATATGTGAATTGAATATGTGAATTGATCTTAGACCGTTTTCTACATCATAAATTACTTTGTTACAATTTACCTTCATCTTTACAAAAAATTGATGACCATTTTCAACTCAATCCATTTTAATGCAATCTAGTTCTGTCAGTGCCAAGATTGCCATTCTAAGCTTAATTTGAAGAAGTAAACATCAGATCGAGAGATGATGTTATTAAACTTTCTAATCATATGTTGGGGACATTACACCTACTTTTAGGGGTGTAGCCAGCCTCTAGTCCCGTAGGCCGGCCTACAATTGTTTTCTGCCCGCTTGACTTTTACTAAAAGATAATATGACTCTCTTCTCTTGTTGAAACAAAAATTGAAATTTGTGAGGGAAGAGGCTTAAATTTAGTCAAAAAGCTGGCTACAAAGAACGACGACAGAGAGGCTAAAAATTGTCCATGTAATCTAAACAAGGAAAGAGGGACGCAGCGTTCATTATAATTAAAGTTTCCATAGGTGTGACTTTTATTGTATGTGACATGAAATTTGTTGTTTCTAGTACGACAATATTTACGCTCATAAATGAGAGAAGCAGTTAACGTAAGCCATGTAGTCCTCAATGGGAATTATTTTGGTGAAAAGGCTCATTAATTAATGTAAACCAAGTTGAAGATAATTGTTCATTTACCTTAGTTTATATTAATTAACTCACGAACTCCCAAGTTCTGAAGAAAAATTCTCCCAACCGATAAGAAGGTGTTTCTCTTTGCTGCCGCTTGTTCCGAGAATTCGATGTAACATTATGTTTCTAGTATAAGATTATCCTCCAGTTTGGATTTTCTCGAATTGTTAGTGACTCCATGTTTGTCCGTGTATTAATACCGTGAGGAGAATTAAAATTATGATTAGTCTTGGGAGTAAATGGGTTCATTTTAGCGTCTCCGTTTAGCGCGTATTTTATTTAATGCCTTGAACGATTTAATGCAGTTTCTATTGTGCTTATTTTTTACTTCTTTGTGTAAGAGAAATATACAGTGTATAAAATACAAAAACTGCGTTGATTTACATTGTCTGTCTCCATATTCATAGGATGTAAGATGTAGAGAAAGCAGATCCTATTGGGACTTCAATACTTGTTTTGACCCGCGCGCCAAGTTGATAATGTGTGCAGCTAACAGTGTACTAACATTCCATGTTTCAAGCCCCCGTCCACTTAACAAAAGCGCGTCATCTCTTCGATTGTATCTCTTTCACTGTCTATTGTTCTCCGTATTGCCACACTGTTTTGAACGCCGACGGACGTGTTCATACTGTTACATGTGTGCCCCTTTTTTATCTTTTTCCTCACACAAGTTTTTACACCTTTTCACATTTGCGCATCCCTTTATTTTTCTCCTTCCTCTGGTTCCTTCCATTTTTTTTCATCGCAATTTTCCTTAATTCCCATCTTTACGCGCACCTCTTTTATCGCCCTCAACTTTGTTCTTCTGTGCGCTTCATAGGACGCGACTATCTCCTTGTCTGTTTCAGTTTTCACTTGTCTAAATCTTCGCGCAACGTCAGGCTTCTTACAACTCACATACCTCGTTACTCCCCCATAGTAGTTGTTATCATGCGTATTATGTCCACTTTGGGATGGTGTCCTCTTAAAGTCATCTCTAGTGAAATCTCAGTTTTCCTTTCGATTGATTCCTAGTCCACAGGGTGCCAGTACTTGCTCTCCTCAGTCCTCTCATCATAATAGCAGTTATAAAGCGGAAGAGCTCCCTCCAAGTCTCGGCGACATAATCGGTGCATTTTGATGGAAACGAGTCCCTCAATGTCCAAATTAAGGCCTCTTCTATCATCTGATTGGGAATGGGTCAAACTCTCGCCCAGGGTCCACCTACAATGCGAATCCAAGATGGCGGCAGGCCAATCCACAGCCGGACTGAGTCGGTAGCCGCCATCTCGGATGTAGACGCAGAGAAGACCCTGGGGAAGAGTTTTGAAAAAACAATAATTAAGAAAGGATAAGTCACAATAGTGCTTAAAGAGATAGTCGATAACAACTTGAGAGATTCATTATGAGCAAACAGGTTTCGTCGATTATTAAACTCCATGTCTCCTCGAATACGCACTCTTATATGCCCCTCTTCCCCGTCCCTATACATCCCTGTACTGCAAGTTTTATCATCATACAGCACAATACAACATTATACCCCTGAGTAGCACTGTAAATCCGTAAAATGCATTAACTGGACAACGCTTCAGAACAATATGTACCCCTAGATAGCACTATGCTTCCCTCTACTGAATTTGAAATCACCATACAGCGCTATAAAAACAATAGCACCAATTTGGCGCCGAAATAAGTGCGAATATTTGTCCGCGGTCATTTTCTCGAATTTTTTGTTCCAAGATGCGGAAACTGTGAACTTCGAGGAACAGATAATATCCAAGGACAAATATCCGTTCATATTTTCGCGCAAAATAGACGCTATTGCGTTTTTTTCCGAGAATATTCTGTAACCCTCGTGAAAAATGTTAATGAACAGCTTACTGAATTGAACACTCGATGAAAACCTCTGCGTCGTTTAAAGAAAACACAGCATTTTCCAGCGCAGTCATGACTCGTATGGCGTGAAGATACAGAGATCGAGAGTTGATTACGGCTTCAAGTTTCAAACTCGTAAAGGCGGGAAATATGTCTTGAATTCTTGGGTTGAACTAAAAAAGTCTGAAACAAAATCATTCATGATCATCGTTATCAATTCTGAATAGTTGAAATTCGATTCACGTTTACTTTGGATAATAAATTTTACTCCCATTTTGCCAGTTATACAAAGAAATCAAGACACTGAGCAATACCCACAAGACACAGCTACAGTGTTGTGAATCTCCATCCTCATCTTCAATAGAACTATGCTCTCACGAAGGTAGTGCGCGTGCGTTTGCATTTTAAAGTCACTTTAGCACAAAATAATGACCCGATTGGCGAGAATACAGGCTAAACACCCAACAGCGCTGGTGCTTTTTGTGTTTTGGCGTTTGCTCGCTAAAAAGCCCTAGAAAAAGTTTTCACTGTCTATTAAATTATTGATTGTTTTCATTTCTCGGGTTCTTCTTTAAAACCAGAACTCGGTTCTTAGAGACTTGTTCAAGTACTGCTCTTATTTAAGAGTGCTTATTTAACTCAGATCGAGATGCCACTATATTTTTCGGTTATATCAACTCTAGGCACCCTAACATCAAGTTCACTATGAAAAAGCAGGTTAATCACAAATTACCCTTTTTAGATGTCCTGATTGACAACCATGACTCCAGTTCCTTTCTAACTAGGGTTTACCGCAAGAAAACTTTCACTGGGTTACTAACTAATTATTTCAGCTTCACCTCGTACTCTTACAAAGTGGGTCTCATTAAGACACACGTTGAAAGGGCTTACAAGATTAATAGCACCTGGTCAGGGTTTCACGAGGACATTAACAAACTCACTGATATTCTAAAAAAGAATCTTTTCCCTGCTCATTTAATTAATCGAGAAGATTATAAACCGTTTCATTACTGGGACTCAAAACAATCATCATCCCCGGGGTTCCCCTCCTACCACTTCACCTACGTTCTACTTTAAGCTACCCTACATAGGCCACTTTTCTGCTATCACTCAAAAAAAGATCCGCCATTTATGAAGCGCTATTGCAATGACTTGGATATCAAAGTGGTTTTCTCTTCCTTCAAAATCGGTAACTTGTTTGGTGTGAAAGACCCTGTCCCTAACGGGCTCCGTTCACGAGTGGTCTATAAGTATGTGCTGGTGTAATGCCTGTTACGTCGGTGTAACCTGCCGGAATTTTTCCACACGTGCTAGAGAGCACTTAGTAAGTGACAGGGCCTCTCACATTTTCAGGCATTTGAAAGATTCTCCGCACTGTCGCGCTCTGTGTTCAGCAGATAACTTCCATGTTTTAGATCACACCTCCACCGGTTTTCAGCTTAAGATAAAAGAGGCTATTCATATTCAAAGAGAACAATCATCTTTGAATCAACAATTACACCACGTAAATCTAAAACTATCTTTTTAATTCTCACACTTGCATGCTTTACCTCTCTTCTTGTTGTCACTAGTCATCTTAATTAGCATTGTTTGACTTACTATATAATTCAACTTTCAACGCTTTGTACAGTAATTAACTGAAGATGACAGAAGTTTCTGTCGAAACATGTTTTACAAACTCAAAAGTTTTGTCGCTTTCTTTAAATTCTTGACTTGCCTGCTAATATCAAGACCCTTTAAAGTAAATGACGTGTGCTGATGCACTTCCACAACAAACTTGTAATCTTTAAAACTCTCTTTCCCTCTGTTTTAAACAATCGAAACTAAGATTAGAAAGACCACAGAGGCTTCTTTACATGAACTGTATGAATAAATTTCTAGGAAGTAGAAATTGAGGGAAAGCAAATTGAACAGCAATGTTTTTTTTTTTGTGTGTGTGTCCCTCCAAACGATGATTCATTTAATCTGTTAGGTGCAGCTAAGTTTAATTCTTGAAAATGTTTTGTTTTGTCTTTTCTTTGCACACTATATTGTACTCACTGACAAGGGTTTTAAGGTTCTTCTTTTTTCCTTTTCTCTCAGGTAATGTATACAATCAACTATCTTGTAAGCGGACACCCTCGGCAATTGAAAAAAGTGTCCGTTGGTAGAATTGTCCGCCTATGTGAATCATGCGAGTGGTCACTTGAGAAAAATAGAGTAGAAGTGCTTACGGGGAAGTGTTTAAGTCAAACGAATGGATAGTTTGCTTTTCTACGGACAAATGGAGACTTGACAAAACCGATCCCCACTGTTCTATTGTACTGTCAAAGGCTTTTTTCGTTGTTGATTTGCAAATTAAAGTCATATTTCACTACTAAGAGTCAATCACTTTGCATGGGGTGTCCGCCTACGAGAGTGCGTAAACAAAGGAAAAAAATTCAAATTTCGCTCTCAATAGTGTCCGCTGCCGCTTACGAGAGAATGTCCGCTTACAGTAATGTGTACATACAGAGTTTGATTGGGAGGCACAACGGAGATTGAAGTCTGTACATATATATATTGCATGATCTCCACCGATATAAATTGCAGTCCTCCATCATTGTAAACTGCAGAAATTGTGGAAAACTTTAATTATAATAATGTCTCCACTGCAACCTTAGAGGTATCCATATTTCATAAAGTAGGAGCAGAATATTTGGCTAATTTAAAGACAAATTTAGAACGAATAGGTTACTCTTTCGAACTTCCAAACGCAATTAAGAGTAAATTTTTTTGGCATATATATCTCTTTTTTTGCAGAGATAAAATTTACACGGTTTCTGAAGCTAGTTTCTCCTTTAAAAAAAAACTTACTTTTGAGTCCTTTAAGCTTTCTTTAGGAGCACATGTGTGGTACATTGAGTCCCAATCTCTCTCTCTCTCTCTCTCTCTCTTGCAGTTCATAACTTCCAATAATCCACGATGAAAATAGACTGAAGATCTTATCCGAATGACCAGGAACATTAACCTCGGTCGCTTTCTTTTCGTATGAGGAGTGTCCGCTTTGGTGATCACGCACACATTCAGTGGCTCTGTTCCAACTGGAATCGGTTATATCTTTTCACTGTTAACCTTCAAAATAATGGAAGAAAGAAACAATTGTGAAAATTAGAAATCACTAACCTTTAATTCATCACAGTTTTAGCTATGGATTTCCTTTAAATGTTGAAGACGTAGGTGATAGTCTAGATAGACAATGTTTCGTCATTCATATACATCTACTATGTTTCTAGATACAACATGTGTGATTTCAGTTTGTATAAAATTAGATTTAGGTGGTAATGTTTCTAATGATATCGAATTCGAAATATAGGAAACGTTTAAGAAAATAAATACGTATGAGGTGACAAACATTGAATCGTAAAGTAATTTTGGGAACTTTCTGCCCACCTATGTATAACACTGGTTTTCTGTTCCTTCTGCTTAAAAATTTAATCGTGCTGCTACTCTCTCATAACTTATACTGTAGTTTCTCTTACCATGTTGTAACCTGAGGGTCCAGTGTCGTACGCTAAAGTCTTTCTCCTCTCGCGTCAACCATTCTAACAAACAGTTCGCACCAATCTAAGGTTTGAATTTAGAGTTGTGAGTTTTTGATATTTTGGTGAAGTCAAGAGTCGAAGTGTGATCATTTCGCAGCAGTATTACCATAAAGGTTTTTGACAAAACTCCTGGAACTCTCATCTTGGCTGTTAGGGACTGCACGATATTTTTAGTTGTATTCTACGAGCAATGATTGAGGCAGCCAAGAAATGTAATAGTAGCATGAAAGATTTCGTAAGTCCGTACTCAGTTTCTCAGTTTTATAAACTAAAACATCACCGTTGAAAATTCAAAAATGATCAGATCGGCTAAGCTGCGCATGACAGTAATAGAGATTGTTGGAATTCAAGTAGCTTTTATTCAAAAGCGCGAAATGTATGCGTACACCAATGAACGCTCATTATTTCCTATTCTACCTCTGCAACACCTCTTTGCTTTTCTTTGACATTTGCATATGGGATTAATATTTCTCTACCTTGGCCTGCATGAGTGGCACATTTTTTTACCAAAGAAAGCTTCATTTGAATAACGCGCTGATCACACACATTAGATTTTTTTGCAAGTAAAATTCTTGTTTTTTTTCTTGTACGCGTTCGCGAGAGGCCATCGTAAAACAATCAATGTCATTTACATTGTTACATCTAACCGCAATCGAAGAAAAAAGTTATTTCTTCGGTTCTTCTTTTTACAGTTTGTTGATTTAAACGGTAAAAAAATTTCTTTTCAGAGACGATGAATTTTTCAAAGTTTCTATGTTATGCTGACCACATTTACTTGAAATTTTACCAGGAAAATTGTCATTTTTTTAATTTCTTAGCACGCGCGGGCGAGAAGCCATGATGAAGTGATTTTGAATATGGCATATCAGCAACCACTCAGAAAATTATATCTTTATGTCATTAATTTTAGGTTGTTTACTGGAAATTTCATTTAATAGCGCATAGTCTAATCAATAATGACAAGAAACTACGTCAATGTATCAGGAAAATACCGTTTAGCCACAAGATGTAAATCAAGGATAACTTCTGAAAGCAAAGCGACGGATATTCAACATGGCAGTCGAGGCAGAAAGTAAGTAAAGCTTGCTAATCTTTTCAACCTTCGCTAAAAGAGCAATCCTTGGGAAAAAAAAAGTTTATCGATCAAAATGTTTTATTTTTTACCAGAATTAGCAGAACCAGCCCTTGAATTGCAAGAAACTCGGTAACTCAATAGTGCCCAGTTCATGCTCTTGTTTAGCAAGCGTCCGCCATTTTATTATTTGGTAAAATTCGAAAGGCGGCCAAGGACGGGAGAGCAATTCTACTAAGGAAAGGCGCTGAGGCACAACGCTTCTAAACTATGACAGGCCTAAATGTTTGCTCTCCTTCTCCCTCTCGTTCATGATTAAAAAGAACCGCCCCCCCTCCCTCTTGAACCTGGACCTTTACATTTCGGGCTCCGATGCTCTAAAACTGAGGTCACGTGGTTCATGTGCCTACAACTACAGTCAGCAATGTCGTCGAAAAGAGACCTTCCGGTACCCAACTCCTGCTTGTGTAGGTGTATGCATTTGCTTTGTCTTTGCTGAGAATGCCGTGCACACAAGTTTTCTTCCACTATCTTAGCAACACTAATAAAACCCATAAATCCATTAAAAAATCAAAGAGCTCCAAACCGAGTATTGGGAGGATGGGAGGAGTTTGGGAAGATCCATTTAGATTCCAAATAAGGGCGCGTGATTTGTAATGATAAGATTGCTCTATCGCCAATTCTGTACTGTTCCCTTCCATGACAGAAAAACAAAGATCAATTATTTCAAAAATTATTTTAATGCATTTAAAATTAATTTCAAAGCACGAATGCTTAGAAAATACAGTCATTTATTTACATAAGGCAAGCACGCCCTTTTGAAAAAGAAAACCCTTAAACATTATCACAATTGCATGTGAATTTTTCAATGATGATGAAAAATAAATATCTTATATCATCACACTTCGCTCAGTTTGCCAATATAGTTCTCCCACAAAACATTAACCATTGCAGTGAAGGATTGAAACTGTATTTGGTGATCTGTGTGCAGAGAGGTTCCGCGTAGAATGGTCAACCTCGGCCCCAGTACTGGTGCGATTGAACTGTGGATCTCCAGTCGTTTCAAAACGTTTCTCCATCCCAGAGGTGTTCACCCTGCGATTAAATGTAAGAAACACTTTCATTACTAAATAACCCATTGAAAGATAACAGGCTAAAGGTTTGGGAACGTGAAGAAACAGCACATAAGATTTTAGTTTTTGCACAGTGAGAATTCCGTTATCATCACGTTAGTGTTAATTATGGGATCTCTGAGGATCCTAGACCTATTTTAAAATTTTCTTGTTTTTACTTATCTTGGTGATAAAACTGCCAAGGAATATCCTCGTGAATGAAAATTCTGGCTTAAAGACCTATTTTGAAATTAATATCGGTCAATTTTTTAAAATTTGCTTTTTTTACTTATCTCGGTGATAAAACTGTCGAGGAATATTCACGCGAAAGAAAAGGCTGTCTAAAAGGGATCTCTATTCGCTGGCGAAAATCTTCTTTATGCTCTGTTTGACCATCAACCCCTTTCATCAATACAAAGCCTTCTTCATGCCGGGAAATCTTCGAGTTAGCAACAATGAAAGGCGACAAAAGAGATAAATTCTAAAACAGTTTTGACGAGAGTTATAGCTCTACCTAAAAACCATGTTGTTATATTTTAGAAACGATAAAACATTACTGACCATTTATGCTTAGTGTCTCCCTGAAAATTTCCATCGTCAAAAAATGTTATTTTGTATGGAGCAGCTTTTACTCTCTTGGTTTCCAAGGTGCTAAACGTTCTTTCCTGTAAATGGTATGAAAACAAAATAATTACACGCCTAAAACTGCGCATGTCAAAATTTTAGCACGTCAATTAATTCCAAAAGTGCAGAAGGTTAAAGGTGACAGCACAAAATCATATGGTTTCCATATTCATCATCTCGCGCTTTCGCATTGCTCTCGCACTTTGCAAGGAAAATATCTCACCTCACACGGTGACTCAGAAGGCTTGTTTTCGAACCCGTTGTGCAATAACTCAGTCCTGAACTGCCTACTATTCTCCCTTGTCAGTTTGGCCATCTCACGTTCTGCTGAGCCAATTGTCAACAGGAGCGGGCTCTCCTTTTCATTTTCCACGTACTGTGTCTCCTCTAATAGGTTAAGTTCATGTAATAATTTTCCTTGAAAGGCTGCTAAGTTTTCCTCTTGCTCTGCCTTTTCATCTTCAAGTGCAGGTAACGGAGCTGCAGCCCCCTGAAGGTCTATCTTCGTGTCCCAGAATTGTTTACCTTTGGTATTCAATTCTTTCAAATTAGAGTTCACTTTCACGTGTGGGGCTTTCTGTTCTTTTTCTGCGAAGAATCTCTCGTTTTCCAGACGCGCTGTAGCAGTTAACAATGGTTTTTGAAATTTTTCCTTCTCGCTCCTAGCACATTCAAGTCGAGTTGACAAGCGTCTCAATTCGTTTTGCATCTCTTCTGCATCTAGTGTTTTTCTCATTGCACAAGTCTTAAGGTTAGCACATTGTTCATTTTGCTTCTCGACGATGGATGTAGCAATATCTAACTCTTTTTTCACTTCTCCAAGGTTGGCCTCAATACGGGTTATCTCTAAGCCTTTGTCCTTGTTAGCTTGAGTCAATTCTTTGCTCCTTAGACATAATTTGGCTCCCAAGGTTGTGAGAAGCGAGCATTTCAATTGCAAGGTTTCATTTACGTCATCAAGGCCGACTTCTCTTTCTTTTAGGTATTTATGCGTTTTTTGAAGATCTTCTTGCAGTTGTTTGGTACTTGTTTCTAGCGCTCTTACTTTGCCATCCTTTTCTCCAAGACGCTGTTTGAGATCGGCATTTTCAAATTCACTGTCTTCAAGCTGCCGTCGCATGGACGAGAATTCCTTATCACTGTAGTTAAGGTTACTCCTCAAATCATCCCTTGATTTTTCTAACACACATCCTGTACTGATTTCTTTTCCTTTCACTTCCTCTTGTCTACGCACCAAGTTCTTCAGCCTTTTTCCCACGTGTGCCACTATCGAACCCTTCTCCTGTGTATCTCTCTTAGTCCCTTTTTGAACGAGATTCAGCCGATTAGCGGTGCCTTTTCTAGCCTTAACCTTCCTCTTGAAACACTTTTTGTCCGGCTTTTCGAATGTTATTTGTTGAGTTAACTCTTTGATCTCCTCATGAGCCTCCTCCAATGACCTTTCTTTCTCTCTAAGAGACCTTGGAGTGTTCTCTCGTAGATCATCCATCTCTTGTAACTGCTCCTCTAGTTTTTCAATTTTCTCAGTCATTTCTTTTTCGGCATAGGAGTTACTCTCATACACTTCGAGAGCCCTTCTTAGAGTTTCCTTATCCGACTTTTCCCGTTCCAGCTGTTCAGTTAGCAAATCGATAGTGTTGTTAGCTTCCATTAGCGACCTCTTGCTGTTGTTTAGAGAAGTAAGAGTGGCATTTGTCAGGTCATCCCTCTCGCGTAGCTGATTCTCCAGGTGTCCAATTCTCTTGTGAAGCTCTTTCGCTCTATGAGAACCACACTCTTTAGCTTCCATAGCCTTTTTCAAAAGCTCTTTTTCTGAACTTTCTGGTCTCACTTCAAGCACCAAGGCATCAGCTGAAGTGTTTCTTTTTATGTCCTCCATTCTTTGTAACTGAGCCTCAAGTTCTTTGATTTTTTCAGACTGCACTTCGAGGCGGTCCCTGTCACATCTTTCCTGCCTTATCTCTTCGATTAGATTTTTGATCGTTTCGTCTTGTTTCTTTATAATGCGGTTGGCTTCTTCCACTTCTTTCTCTTTGTTGTTCAAAGACGCCTTCGCCGCCTCGGTTAAATTTTTCAACTGATGCTTGTTAAATTCCACTTTTTCTTTTAGTTCAATCAACTGGACATCCTTTTCGTATGCCTTTGAAACTCTTGCGGTTAAAGAGCAGTTCTCTCTCCTTAACCTTGTTATATGATCTTCAAGTTTTCTTGTAATCCACGATTTTTCACACGTTATCACACACAGCTGGTTATCTTCTCCTGATTCCTTTGATAGTTCGGAGGACAATGTAGACTTTTCTTTTTGTAACTTTGCAATTTCATCTTGGAGATCGCTAATAGTCTTTGATGTTTCACAGTTTCGTTCATGAAACTGCGTCTTCGTCGTCGCCTTTTCGTTATTAAGAATCTCCATTTCTCTTTTCATGCTCTGTGCAGCATTTGTAAAGCTAGAGCGTTCTGCTTTAAACGCGTCCAATTGGCTCTCTAACAGAACTACGCGCTGTTCTTTCAATTCCAAGGATCCGTTTAGTAACTCTACTTCCTCTCGTAAATGTCCGCATCCACCGCGATTGTGTTCCATCCAATACTCTCTCTTCATTTCCTGCATCATTATCGTCAGCTCATCAACCTCAAACGTCAGATCTTCATTTTTTTCTTGACTGTTCTTTAAGCTTTCCTCCAAGTAACCAACACTATTCAGTAATTCTTTTCTTTCTGCTTGAAAAGCGTCAATTTGACTCTCTAAAACAACAACTCGCTGTTCCTTCAATTCCAGGGTTCCGTTTAGTAACTCTACTTCTTCTCGTAGATGTCCGCATCCACCGCGACTGTGTTCCATCCTATTTTCTCTCCTCATTTCCTGCATCATTATCGTCAGCTCATCAACCTCAAACGTCAGATCTTCATTTTTTTCTTGACTGTTCTTTAAGCTTTCCTCCAAGTAACCAACACTATTCAGTAATTCTTTTCTTTCTGCTTGAAAAGCGTCAATTTGGCTCTCTAACACAACAACTCGCTGTTCTTTCAATTCCAAGGATCCGTTTAGTAACTCTACTTCCTCTCGTAGATGTCCGCATCCACCGCGACTGTGTTCCATCCAATACTCTCTCCTCATTTCCTGCATCATTATCGTCAACTCATCAACCTCAAACGTCAGAATTTCATTCCTTTCCTGACTGTTCTTTAAGCTTTCTTGCATGTAATCGACATCATCCCATAGATCTCCTACATCTGCCATAACCTTTTCCACGTGTTCGTTTCCTTGTTTCCATTTTTGCTCCTTGCTCTGGAGATCACGTTTTAAATTTGCCAATTCTCTATCTTTGTATTCTTCCTTAAACTGCAGTCGCTTTATTTCAACTTTGCTCTCATTCAGGTCAGCCTGCAAAGTTTCTATCTTCTTTCGGTACTTTTCAAGTTCCTCAGTCATGACGCTCATCTGCGTTTCGAGCTCAGTGTTTTCCCTTTTAAGTTGTTTAAATTCCATCTCGATGTTTTCTTTGTGGAGCTTTGGTTCTTCCTTTTGAAACTTTTCTTCCGATTGCGATGCATACTCTTTCTTACTTTCAGGTTTAGCAGTTTCCAAAGCCTTGGACAACTCTTGTTGGAATAAATATCCAGAAATGTTTACGACTGCTGGAACTGAACGCTTGTATCCTGTTAAGTCGCTGAATTCATCAACATCCATTTTGCTATCTGAATCAAACTCTGGTTCATGTTTGTCATTTTGTGCCGTGCTCGTGACGGCGTTGTCATCTTTCACGATGTTATCGTCTATTTCATCTCTCTCTCTGCGGAAAATGAATTCATATCGATCAACTACATCGATGTCTCCGTTGATAAACTCCACCATTGAACTTGCTCATTAGGTTACATAATAACTTTCATAAAAAAAGTCGTTGACTCCGGAAATCACCTCTTTAAGAAATTTAAAACTGAGCAAAAACCTTTACGAATTGAAAACTCTGGGATCGCTTAATCCAAATAAGATCTCCGGCAGTTAGCCTGATACCTTGGAAAAATAGAGCTCAAATCACTTTTACGCTTCAATTCTTGTCAGTCCTGGAACTACGTTCTCATAGTGTATCGAACAAATTTGAAATAAGATACGACCTCTGGGTCATAGTTGATCAATTGACCTCACAGGTAAATTGCAATGCGGCGAATGCAAAAGAAAAGCCTGAAAAAAAAAACTTCTCTGATCAATGGATGGATTTAAAGAGATCTGTGTACTGCCTGTTACTAGTACTTGTTTTTTCTTAATTTTTTTAACACTAAATTGTATCACCTTTATACCCTACTCTACTGGCCTCAGAGATAAAATTGCTACAGTAAAATTCACTGATTTTAAATTGAAAAAAAATGTGACCGCTCACCTGTACTCCTTTCTTAGCCATGCGAGCACATTGGGAATTGCCTTCTCGGTTGTAGATTTTGACTGACGTTCAAAGTCGTAGCCAAACCCACTCTCACTGAAATCTGCTTCAGTTCCCATATGGAGCTCTTCCTCATGAACAGGTGCAACGTTACACTCAAAATCTGGCGTGTTTTCCACAGTTATGACTGAGGATGATACTTCATTAGCCGAGCGTTCTTCTCGTGGTTCTTTCTCATCGTTACAGATCTGTGTAATTAAGAATGAAAGGCGTTGTTTCCGTTGGAGTTGTTGAGTTTCTGGATATCACTATGATAGGGAAAACGGGCAAAAACGAAGCTAGAAATTATGATCTACACGAGTGATAAGCCGTAATTAGGATACACGATTCTGTTTACGACTCAGTAGCTTTTCCTCACAGAAACTTAATTTCTGGATTCGCATAAGGATGGGAAACAAAGGCCAATCACGACACTAAGTTCCAGATCCTCTTACGATATTTGCTTATAAAGCACTTTTCTTGCAGCCTTGCTTTAAATAATATACCTTATTCAGATTAACCTGTTTCGGCTCTGTCTCAATGGGTGAAGGTTGTCGTGGTACACGTCGCCTGACCTTTGGCTTGGTTTTCTTAGTGCGAATATAACTGCCATATTTAGCTGTAGTTGAAGTAACGGAGATTGCCCTCTTCTTGCCGTGTTTTTCTTGAGTTTCTTGCAGGTTTATACCTGTGACTAAATCAAAATTATCAATTAGTTCCCTCCTTAGAAAAATCAGAGACTATCATACAATTTCCTTAAAAAAAAAGCCGTGAAGTTATTACTGCACAAACTTGCCTCTAGTTTGTGTAAATGAGCATCAATTAAGTAACTGGTTTGAAATCAACGAGATAACAGGTGACAAAGCGGCCTACAACCGCCCCTCTCCAGTTGCGGGTCAAAATCTCAACGACTTGGGAAAGAATTTTATCCAGGAAACCGAAGAGAAAACAAATCAATGGAAACAACAGAATGTGCATGAAATCAAGAGCTAAATAAATAATTAAATAAATATAATTGTGGTGATAAATAGCGATCATTGGTAACATTCTTTTCTACAATGAAGAAGGACATAAGTTGAAAGCAAATTCTTAGTCATCAGGTTTAATATATCGAAGAACATTGGAATGAAGTCATTCCTGTATAAAATGGTTACCGCAAACATTTAATTCAATTTATCTCAAAGGCTGCTCATCTTACCTACGGCGTATATTATGATACAGTCGATTTAGTAATCGCAGCCGTTCACCTGAAACCGTTTTCTAAGATTCCTTCAGTTTTTTATGCAATACTTGAATGGAAAAGTGAAGCGAGCTAAATGCTGAGAAACATACCTGAATTTTTTCCAAGAAACTTTTCTCCTCGAGTTGTTTTGACATTCTTGGATAGATTGTCTTTAACTTTGACTTTGTTCTTCCTATCATCCATCGGAATCGGAATCCGCGATGGCCGCTTGTTTTGAAGTTTGCTTACTGAAATTCTCTCCAGCTGCGCTTTGTTATAGGCTCCGTTCTCGGACGAAGGTCTTCTGTTACCCTCTCTGCTTAGGCGAGTCACTCTGACTGGTATTCTTGATTTTTGTTGCAGAGGAGGAACTTGATTTTGGTTGCTTCTCTTTTCGGGGTGAAGCCATGAAGCCATCGCGTCTCACCCGCGGTTTTCTCTCGCTCGATGTAAACTCCTACTCAAGAAGTGTTTTGTTTTTTCCTTTTTTGTTGCGTTTTGGTTTCTACGATATTTGATTTTTTTGTTTCTTTTAGATAGTTTTCCCAAATTAGACTGTGAAATAATCCAACTTTCCAAAGCTTCGAATCTCGATACTGACGGCACCGATAGCTGAAGCAAATGATTTTGTTTTGAGACAAAATCCATGGAAACCATCTCTCACGAGTTTTTCGTCATATAGAGCTAGTAAACCTTCGATAGCTCGTGCACAGTGAGTTTTACGGAAATCTGGTTATTAATGTAATAAACACAAAAATTTTGCCAAGATTTCTAACTGTGAAAACCTCGAAAGTTATTTCCCTTCGAAAAGTAGCAGGTTAACGTACTAATTCCAAGCAAAAATATGAAACCATTTTCCACATCACTAGCTGCCGCTAAAATACGGGAAACAAGTGTGCTGGCGAAAAATCTGAACTTTTGTAATAACTGGATAAAGCTCCGTGCTTTTCTTGAATTAGGATAATTGTACCTTTGCATAATTTTTTATTTTCCTACTCAGCTACGTGTAGATCCATTGAAGTGATAGGAGAGGTTTCCCGTTTCATTCATCCAAAGATAACGGGTTTGACGCTTTCAGTGAATTTAAACGAGCTTCTTACTTCCTACTCAGGTCCAATGTAAAGCAAACAGACTCCATGTTCTATTTTAAGAGTTCTATCGTGTTCTGATCTTTTAAGTAGGAGGAATGGCGGCCCGCCGGTGTAAGGGACCGATATTCATCTTTGACCGATGAACGCGACCAGTCCACTGAACACACCGCTTTGTCACGCTTTTTTTGGCGAAAAAATCCACCATTTCCGTGTGATCATCTGAAAAAATGTTTAACGCTGCATCAAGAGTCTACATAACTTTGCGAGGAGGGCTGTTACCAGGAGCAATCTCTTCAAACCCTTCAATCCTCGCAGGTTTCAATCTTCCATTCGTGTCGGCCCCAGTGTCTTTCAATCTAAACAATCTTGAAAGACAAAGGCTCAACTTTCACTTCCATCTTTTAAGCTGTTGACATTAACCTTAACTCTTGGAGTAACTACCTTCAGTATTTCAGACTTTTTATGGATGAATGTTACTTTTATCCTGGTGGCGAATTTCAACCCGGTCAAAAGACAAGTGCTCATTTAACAAATCAGAGAAGAGGAAAAGGAAAGGTATTCGATAAATCAAGAGAGATTGTCTTGGTGTTGATTGACAGTTAGAAGAGCATATCAAAAGTTGAGCAGACTTCAATTCTGTCGTAAAACGACCGTGGGTACAACAAAAACAACAACATCACGAAGAACTTTCTACCACGTGGCAAATAAAAGTTTATTGGAAAATACAAAAACAACGGCTATTTACAGTTAATTCTGAGCAGACTAACATCTTAACTTTTTTGGGGGGATCATGTGGACTGATTTTTTCTTTTGTACACCTTCTTGTAGTCATCTTCTGCTTGTCTTTTGTGTACTGATGTACAACACTGAAAAGGGAACACAGAACATCAGTAACGGACCTATTACTTAACCCTCTAACTTCTACAAGTGACCAAGGCAGAATTTCTCCTTACAACATCAAACCAATATCCAGCAGAGAAGTGATGAGAATAAAGAAAAATGTCAATTAAGGGATTATTCATTGATCGAATACCAAATCCTCTGAACTAACATCATAATAATTGAATAGCACATAGTAAGGAGAGTTACCAATAAGATCTTGGGAGTGAGAGGGTTAAATGGTTATGGTGTGAAAGCCCACACTTACTAAAGTACCTGGTATAAACAAACTATGAATGAAGAATTTCAATGTAAATCCTAACTGCTAAAAGAATGGGGGAAGAAGAACAAAAGGAAAAGCAGACAGATACAAAAAAGCAAAACACAAAGTAGTGTTAAGCTAAACTTTACAATTTTTTAAATAAACATACAGTGATAGCTGGTTTGATTGTTTCGGTTGTTGTTGTTTCCTTTGAAAAATGGAAGTGGTCTATTGTACAAGTATTATCCCTTGTTAAGATCTTTACTTTCAATATTAATTAGTGTCCTTTAAACAAACTTGTACTCCACTCACACCAGCAAAACATGTTT
This sequence comes from Pocillopora damicornis, assembly GCF_964200805.1. Classification (NCBI taxonomy): domain Eukaryota; kingdom Metazoa; phylum Cnidaria; class Anthozoa; order Scleractinia; family Pocilloporidae; genus Pocillopora; species Pocillopora damicornis. The sequence continues at coordinate 25,959,922 of NC_142673.1, forward strand.
GTCTGAATGAAAATCAGAAACATAGAACTGGAAAACTGAATTTTCCATACTCATGTTAAACTTTCATTTTAAATAAGCTAAATTTGAAGTTTTTGCTGCTTCTAGCAAGAACAAAATTTCAGACTTGCTTTAACCCTTTGGCTCTAAGAGTGACCAGCATATAATTGCTTATGTTATCACCTCTGAATCACACATTTAGGTCACTCAAATAAAGGAAATGATCACCAACTAAAAAAGCTCTTGATTATAAAACAAATTCTCCCTATAAGCACTTTAGGATATGTATCTAAAACTACAGAGGACAGTATAGAGAATATGCAGATTAATGTCGGGGTTTAAAGGGTTAATATGACCGCTTTTAAACATGTTTGAGCTTTGGTGTGTAATGGGGTATAACATCCTTGCAACTATACATACCATTGTTCCCTCTCAAAAAAGCATCACCATATTTGTTTTTCAGCTGAAAAATAAATGCACACATAAAATTACTTGGCATGCTGCACAACAAAAAATATCAGTTGAAACTAAGCAGCAGTTTGTTTATCAACTTGTCTATAGACATTTCTTCGCACATAATATTTCCTCCTTACTCAAACAATTCCTTTTTTTTCACTCTTTAACTCCCAAGATCAGATTGTTAATTTTCCCCTCTAGCTGCCACACACTTTCTTGTAAATTTAGTTTTCAATTAATAATTTGGTGTAACAATGTAGATCAAAATGACAACTTCTACCACTGATTATTGATAAATATTCTCATTATCTGTTTGCTGGATAATGTATGGTTATGAAAAGGAGAAGTTATAAGACTGTTAATTACTTCTTGGTACATTCACTCTCCCTTCTTATTGAAAAACCAATTGTAGAAAGGATGCCTCAACAAGCCACAGGCTTCAAATTCATTTTATACAGTAATGTTTTGAAAGTGCCATTGTACTGACTGAATTGGTTCTCATTCATCCAGTTAATTACCACATTTCATCCTTTCTACTAGCTCTATGGGAAAACACTACAAATTGTTTGACTTTCTGAAGTCTTGATGCAGATTGAGTTGGAGGCCAATGAGAGCTGGGCAAATTTTTTCTTGTTGCCAGCCATGGGGGATCATGACAAAAACTTATTAGGACAAGAAGACAGACATGAAGCTAGATAGGGGGTGGGGGGGGGGGGGTGTGTGTGTGCAGGCAGAAGGATGAGGTAGAGGAAGTCCCTTAGGATTTAACATCGAAAAATAGCTTGATAATAGTTTTAATTAAGTGAAGGAGAATTCTGGAGAACAAGTGTGATCTCAGGAAGGGTCCTAAAGCTTATCCTCCTGACTTACATTTATCAGATTGCCAATAACTTTGTTTGAACCTACTTTTGGATGTCCCTTACAATACTGATTTAAAGCAGCACAAACCATGTTAACTCTTATACCCCTTAGAGAGACCAGAACCTAATTTCTCCCTACAATATCAGCCCTGAATCAAACATTAAGGTCATGAGAATAAGGGAAATGATCAACAACTAAAGAACTCTTAACTGTTAAACAAATTCTCCTTTTCAGAACCTTAAGAAATGTATTGAGCACAGTATGGAGAAAATGCATACTGATATTAAGGTATAAAGGATTAAATCAATTGGGCCATCACACCCACCATGGTATCATCTCTACCCCTCTCCATGTAACTGTTTTATGTTTAGTATTTTCTTTTTTTTTTTCTTTTTTTTAATATTTTTGCATTTTGATAGTTATTTTGGTAATCATGCTATAATTTCTATAAATATAATGAAATCGAGGATATGTGCTACTTTTTCAAAAGGATTACAAGTCCTCTACTCTAAAACATACTCAACTGGTTTAATACAAAAATGTGTAGAATTTTGTTTAATTTCATCATTATAGATGAAATATGAGACACTAATGGACACAATTGTAAATGACAACAATTACTACCTTTTTAAGTAATTACCCTCACAGCATGAAACTACTTATTCATTAAGACATGCATGATCTTTTAACATGCCACATTTTAAAACTGACCATTTTAAGAACACTTTTATTATCTCTTCATGTCTTAAAGCAACTAATTTATAGTTTAGGGTTTTAGAATTTTGCAGCTTGTATTATGATATCATACCTTTTTTTAGCAGCTTATCACCTGTATTTAAGATTGATTAGTTAATAACTAGATTTTTATAAATTATTCAATTTTTGTTATGTAAATATGCAATTCAGTTTTTGTGGTGTTCGGATGGCACGAGAAACGGAGATATATTCTTGGATTTCAACACAGAACTTTTAATATTTTCTAACATGTGTCGTCGCCATTACCGGAAGTGATCATACATCGAATCATGAACGGAAGCGAGGCTGAATTAATGTAAACGTAAATCGAATACAGCACATCTCCCCCTTTAAGATAATAAAAGAGAAACTACTTAGACATACTTGTTTCTTATCTAGCGTGAAATTCAAAATCAAAACAACGTCAATCAAATGTCCTCAAGTAATTGTCATTTGTTAAGAAACACATCCTGGGTAGCTATTGTCGTTTGTCTCTGCACTAAGTCTCACACACACTAGAATACGCGTTCATAGTTATGACTTTCTGTCTGAGAAACCAGAGAAAATCTGGCCAGAAAGTATAACTTCACTTATGGCACATAATCCTTCAATCTAGATGAGGGCTTAGATTGACGGCCAGATCTGGTGTACACTTTGGATGTGCCAGTTCCTTCTGCAGTGTTAGCTGTTTGGGGTGAAGGAAGTTTAGGTGATGGAGGTACTGGCACCGGTGTGGGTTTGGCTGGAGATGTAGCTGCAGCTGGGGGTGGGGGTGGTATCTTGTTGATCTGTACTCTATTCCTTCTATATGACCCAGTGTCCGTATGGATCACATAAGAACGAGGTGTGCACTTCTCCACTACTATTCCAGACTGTCCTCTGTCTTGTACCATCACTTCATCTCCCTTCTCTAAGGGAACAAGAGGCCTCGCTGAATGCCTTCTGTCAAAGTGCAGCTTCTGTTTGGTTTTGTGATTGTCTTCAAACTGACGTAGGGCATGATTCTGCACAAGGTTTGGGGACAGCTGAGACGGGGCCACCGGCACTTTGGTTTTTAGCCTCCTTGACATCATTAGCTCAGCTGGAGAATAACCATTAGCCAATGGTGTCGCTCTATACTGTAGCAAAGCAAGATAAGGATCTTGAGAGCCAGCTAGGAGACGTTTAGCTGTTTGCACTGCTCTCTCTGCTTCACCGTTGCCTGAAGCATGACCTGGGCTGCTAGTGACATGTCGAAACCCGTAATCTAAAGTGAACATCTTAAATTCCCTTGATGTATAGTAGCTGGCATTGTCAGATTTTACTTGATCTGGAATTCCGAATCTGGAAAATGCACGTTTCATCCTGTCTATGACCTCTGCTGAGGCAGTTGAACTCAGACTAGCTACCTCTATCCATCTGGAGTAGTAATCAATCATTACTAAATACAGTCTTTTATTGAGTTCATAGACATCAGTGGCTATGTATTGCCATGGTCGTTGTGGGAGCATGGTAGGAACTAGAGGTTCTGGAGGATTTTTCCTGTTAGACTGACACTTGCGACAGTTTTCAATTAACTCCTCTATATTCTTCATCATGCTTGGCCACCACACTGTGTTTCTGGCCAATGCCTTGCACTTGACAATCCCTTGGTGACCGTCGTGGATCTTATCCAGGACTTCCAATTTCATAGACGATGGTATAACGACTCGAGGTCCCATCATCAACAGCCCTTTAACCACTGTCAGCTCTGCTCTATGAGCAAAATAAGGGCTGACTAAACCCTTGACATTATGTTTTTCAGGCCAACCTTCAGCTACATAGTTCATAATTTGCCTGCATGCTTCATCCTCCTGTTGATGGATCATAATATCATCTAATTTGCTATCACTGATAGGCATTCCAGCTATGACTTGATGAGCATATACGTTCACTTCCTCATGAAATGAATCACCTGATTTGGCTGGTGTTGGAGAACGGGATAGCGTGTCGGCAGTGTACAACAGTTTTCCTGGCACATGAACAGGTGTGAACGAGTATCTCATGAGCCTCATTCTCATTCGTTGAATACGTACGGGTAGTTGATCCAACTCCTTCGTGGATAGCAGTGGTACAAGAGGCTTATGATCAGTCTCTAGTATAATATCCTTTCCCAGAATGTAATCTGTGAATCGTTCACATGCGAAGGTACTAGCTAAGGCCTCCTTTTCAATCTGGGCGTACCTTTTCTCTACATCCAGAAGGCTTTTGGACGCATACGCCACTGGCGCCCACCTGTCACCGTGCTTTTGCAAAAGCACTCCGCCAAGTCCGTATGAAGACGCATCTGCTGACACCTTGGTCTCCAGTGAAGGATCATATATTTGCAACACTGGGCTGCTCGTCAAGCATTGTTTAATCTCTTTAAAAGCCTGTTCCTGTGCTGGACCCCAGCACCATGCACTGTGAGAGCTCAAGAGTTCACGTAGAGGTTGTGTCATAGTAGCAAGGTTGGGTACAAACTTCATGAGCTGGTTCACTGTACCCATCAGACCTCTTACCTCACTCACACTCTCTGGAGCACGCATTTTCAATATAGCCTCGACCTTCTCTGGAGAGCTTTCCACACCATTAACTCCGATCCGATGACCTAGAAAGTCAATCTGGCTTTTGCTGAATTGGCACTTATCCTTATTCAAGGTGACACCTGCTGCTTTCAGCCGTGTTAATGTCTGTACGAGTCTCTCGTCATGTTCCTCCTGGTTCTTTCCGAACACGACAATGTCATCCATGAGACATACCACACCTTGTTGACCACCTAGTATTCGGTAGATCTCACTCTGAAACTTCTCAGGGCCAGATTTGATACCGAAGGGAATTCGCTTGTATCGAAATCGACCAAATGGTGAGATGAACGTGGTCAGTTTCCTTGAATCTTCATCCAAGCAGATTTGGTGGAAGCCCGCATTGGCATCCAGTTTAGAGAAAACCTTAGCACCTCCCATCAGAGCAATTGTATAATCCACTGTGGGGAGCATGATTCTTTCTCTCTTCACTACTTCGTTAAGCTTCGTGAGATCCACACAGATCCTCACTTTGCCATTTCCTTTAGGCACCACGACCATAGGAGAACACCATTCCGATGGTTCTGTGTACCGTTCTATAACATCTAGCTCGATAAGCTTGTCAAATTCAGCTTTGGCTAGAGGAAGTAGTGGAATAGATATCCTCCTGGGAGTCATCACACTGTATGGCTCTGCGTTTTGCTCGATCTTAATCTTATATTCTCCTTCTAGCTTTCCTAAGCCTTTGAACATTGATCCGAACTCCGCTGACTGGATAGGATCTGACGTAACTTTTCCAATGAACTTAACGACACCTAGATCTGCACAAGCGTCTCTACCTAGCAATAGAGAGCCTTTGGGGAACACATATATATCCTCTGTGATTGTCTGATCACCTTTCTTTAGTTCTGCAGTAAAGAATCCAAGAGTTGAAAGGTTGCTTTGATCTGGGCCACTAAGAGGCCTGTCAGGCTTCTGCAAAATGAAGTGTGAAAACTGTGTATCATACACAGCTTTGGAAATGACAGTCACATCTGCTCCAGTATCAACAGCAAATTTCAGGCTCTGACCTGACACCTGGACTTCCGTAAACCATGCACTCCTGCGTTTCCTGTTGTTGATACTCTCAATAGAGTAACTTTCATCACTGATGCTTCCTAAGAAGTAGTACTCATCTGAGTCAGACTGCACTTCTGCTACCTCTTGTACAGACCCTTTTCCTTTACTACTCCTGCAGACCTTGCCCCAATGTCCTGGGCGTTTGCACTTGTTACATTTACTGTCTTTTGCAGGGCATCTTTCTCTGGGGTGCACCTCCTTTCCACACCACCGGCATGACCGGCTATTCGACGCCTGGGAGCAATTTGATGCACTTCTTTGCTGCCCGTTACTACGTGGTCCCTTGTCACGAGGGCCTCCTTTCCGCCTATGTTGAACTGCCTGCACTTTAGAAGTCTCTCCTTTTATATCCTGAGCCCACCTTCCAGAACATTCTTCTGCTCTACACTCATTTATCGCTTTTTCTAAAGTCAGTTCACCATCTCTCAACAGCCGTGCTCTGACCTTATCACTATTTATACCCAATACGATCTTATCTCTGACAAAATCGTCCTTTAGTTCACCGTAGGCACACGTAGACACGAGAGTGTTAATTTGTGATAAGAAATTATCGAAACTCTCACCTTCTGATTGCGTATACCTGTGAAACTTGTAACGTTCATAAGTAACATTTGTTTTCGGCGTGCAGAACCTCTGGAATTTCTCCAGAATTAATTCCGGATCCAGTTTGTCCTCTGCTGGTACATGTTCCTCCCCTTCGGGGTCACCTACAGCTGGAGCCCATGTGAAGCCATTGTAGATTTTCAGCGCCTCCTCACCTGCGAGATTTAGCAGTATAGCACTTCTCCTTTCCTTACTGGCAGTAGATAATCCAATGGCGTTCACATATAATTCGTACTGCTGCTTGAACAACTTGAAATTCTCACTTGCATTTCCCGATAGACAAAGAGCTTTCGGTGGTGGAAGATTCGTAGCCATATTTCCGCGTAATTCCTGATCACTGATCGCTAAATATCCGTTCTGGACACAGTTTATATCTTCTTGTTCACTTCTGACACCATGTGGTGTTCGGATGGCACGAGAAACGGAGATATATTCTTGGATTTCAACACAGAACTTTTAATATTTTCTAACATGTGTCGTCGCCATTACCGGAAGTGATCATACATCGAATCATGAACGGAAGCGAGGCTGAATTAATGTAAACGTAAATCGAATACAGCACAGTTTTTGAACTGCTATGTATTTATGAATTAATAGACTTCAAACTTCAAACATTGATATGAACTAAAACAGTTCATGGACTACAGCCACACTTAACTTGAATAAGAGAACTTGTGTATGTAAATGAAACTTTGCTTACCTGCCCATTAGCATACTCCTCTGTTTGCTCTAGAGCAATGTTCATGTAACCATCGAGACAGGCCAGCACTCCTGCAAGAAATCACAAAGAGTGATATTATGTGTCTATCTGCAAACATACAACTTTAATTTACATAACAAGCTATAAAGGGAGGCAGTAAATAGAGCATAAAAATTTTTAAAAAAACAAAAGAGATTTCCAAACTCACATTCGAAACCATAGCAATACTGTATTACGGTAAAATGGTGGATTTTACGAAAAGTTGAAAAGTTGTACAGTTTTCTGCTCACATCAACACATATCAAGTATCCTTGGTTTTCATCTAACATCATAAAGATCCAAGATAATGAGGGCTATTACTGCAGATTTACCTCCAAAAGAACAAAAATCTCCTAAACATTTACCTTTTAGAAAGAGATTTCAGCATTGTGCATTCTCTATTTCAAAAATTGATCGCACCTTTTTCAACCATTTTATGAGTTTTCATTATTAGACATAGAAATAGCTGCCTGAAAAGCTGCTTTGTATGGAAAACTGAATTTTATTGTGTGACATTTTGTTCCCTAAGCATTAAAATAAATGTGTTCAGATAAATGTTTGTGGGTTCAATGGGGATAAACAATCATTTTCGTGGCCAAAAAAGACAACAAAAGTTTGCATTACAAATGTACTTCATGGCCACCATGTGGCATTTGGATGAGCACCAACATAGCGTCTCCATATTGAGCTCAGTCTATAAAATTATGTCAGACATTTGGGCAAATAACTCAGCACCTTAAAACCCTACATTCCTGAAACTTGGGCAAGTTATATATCAATATTCTACGATAGCTTACTCTCTTGGCATCAGGCATTCAATACATTTGACTTTAGATTTCAATTGCATGACAGTGAAAACCACCAATAGATGTTAACCCTTTAACTCCCAAGATCTGATAGTTAATTATTAATTAATTCTTCCCTCTAGCTGCCACACATTTCCTTGTAAATTAGTTATGAGAACTTGGTGCTAAATCAAGATAGCAGCTAGCTTCTACCTGATAAGTTTGAATATTCTCATTACCTGTTTGCTGAATAATGTATGGATATCATAGGGAGAAGTTTCATGTTAATCACTTCTGGGAGTTAAAGGGTTGAGTCAATGAAAGGCTCCTTGGAGCTACAGTACACTCACATTATACATTAACTGCACAGACGAATTTCATACGCTCAGACACAGGGTAGTCAGATGCATATGTACAATTTTTTTGTGTGCATGGTCGAAAAAAAATGTGCGACTCATGTGCCTTTGTTATTTAGTGCTACAAGTTTCCTTTGTATTACATTGTTGTGTGAAACAAAGAACTTTTAGGTTTGAAAAAGCAGCAAGTAGACAACAAAAAATTTACATAATGAAAAAAGCTATCACGTTACACTCTTGCACGTCATGTCACTGTACCTCATGCCATTTCTTGATTATTCAACTAGATGATGAGAATTTTAACCATATGCCATCTCCAATACTTTGTGACATGCCCTTAAAACCACCTTCTGATTACTACGTAACTTGAAAAGTATTTGCTGCGAAGCTAATAGTAAAAATATGCCTCTGCTTGTAACAATATCTTGAAGATGAGGCTTCAAAACAACTTTTATCTAAAAGCCAGTTAAATTAATGGCTGAACAGTAAAAAAATGTGGAGAATGATGGCCAAATTTAAGCATGATGAGCAAGCAAACAAACTTAACTATACATTAATATCTGATTAATAAAGTTCATGTGGAAGAAACAGGAGCAAAATAGTATAATTGTGTAACAAATAAAAAAGTCAAATCCAATGAAATCTCTAAAACCTCAAATCAGCTGCTAAATATATGTGACATATAGCCAAATGACAGCCAAACAGATGAGTGAAAATCAACCTGAAGACAATAATTTCAATTGCTTACACTGTATGACTAAAATATTTCCATATTGAAAGCTGCTACTGTTGTCATTGTCAATTTTGATACTGTTTAAAGCCCGTTTCTCTCAGTTGAGTATTCTCCACCAAGTTTGGTCTTCATTTGTGAGGTCTACATGTACAAAGGTGTATTTTGATCAAAGATGGAGCAAAAAGAAGGAAAACACACCAATACTTGTCTACATAAATTTGCTTTTAGTGGATATTAGGGCTATAGATCTAAGATGCTGTCTCAAAATTACCACTCTCTTGTTTTACCTAGTAGTAAATGGTTGTTAAGGCATCACAAGTGTGTTTATGATAAGCAGAGGCATTACCCAGCTCTGTCTTATTTAGCTTATGATAAACTTATCACAACACAAAGATATTTAATTTTCTCTAATAATTAACCTCAATGCCCATAATCTTCTTGGTCAGAAAAAAAAATTGTTTTGATAATTCACCACAACCCATTAAAGCAGGAGATTCTGCTTGATAGAATAACCAGTCTTCCGAAGGGCACAAAGATTTTCCCAGCAAAAATCATCTTAAATTTCATTCTTCACCAAAGCAAGGTCAATCTCTGAAGAATAATGAGGATCTTTACGAAATACCCATTCTTGAGCGAAGGATAGAAACTCCTTAAAGAAGAATCACAAAATGACACTCCTCCCTGACAAATATTGGGTCTTCGGGGAGGAACAGTAATACTTCTGATAAACTTGCTTAAATGTGAGATTCTGCTTAAATGAATATCGTATCTTTTGAGGTAAGCAGTGTTTCTATTCAGAAGAATACCTTAATGCCTAGCTCTTGTCAGAAGAGTTTTGTTTTCTTTGGGTAGAAAAGGAGAGGGAGGACTGCAGTCCTTGCTTGAGTACCTGATTTCTTCTCCTATGAATAACAATTCTTCTCTGGGGTCAAACAATCTAGACTTATAAATTCTTCTCTGAAGGGGCATGAATCTTTCATAAAAAATCAATTAATTTTCAAAAGAATTGAACCAAAGAGTGATACTGAAATAAGAAAGCTATTGAAATTAACAATAATATGCATCTACCAAACAATGATAATTGTAGCTTGCCTTTTTTCTCTCTCTTTTTGTTTTTGTTTTTTATTTATTTGAGGGTTTGTGTAATTGCATGCTGAAATAAAATGAATGAGGCCAGATTTAAATCCAAAAAAGAGAGCCGAAAGCTCTTAAAAGAACATGGGATAAGTGAATAGGGTAACGTCGATATATGCAATATATCATAAAATATCATAAAAGGTTTATTATTAATTTGAAAGTTGAAATTAGAAGATCCTCGCAGCTAAGAACACTACTGAAACTAGTAGTTGTAAGTAGGACCTGAAAAAAATTTCAGGCCCGTACGGGATTTGAACCCATGACCTCTGCGATACCGGTGCAGCGCTCTACCGATTGAGCTAACAAGCCAACTGAGAGCTGGTCAATGAATTGGGTGCAAATAAAATCCGAGTGAATGAAGATTTTAGATATATGAAAATTCACATATTTGCACTGCGGTGGAAAGATGAAATTAGAAGATCCTCGCAGCTAAGAACACTACTGAAACTAGTAGTTGTAAGTAGGACCTGAAAAAAATTTCAGGCCCGTACGGATTTGAACCCATGACCTCTGCGATACCGGTGCAGCGCTCTACCAATTGAGCTAACAAGCCAACTGGGAGCTTTACTTTATTTGTACCCAATTCATTGACCAGCCTAACAGTTGTTATTCTAAATGTCACGCATCATGAAACAATTAATGTGCATTCAACTAAAAATAAAGCTCGTTTACCTCGGTAATCGACGCCATTATTGAGCTTCACCACGACGGGACGGCCTATGATTTGCTTCAGGAAGTCACTTGGAGTTTGTTTGCGACTCATGTCTGAATTGCTGGAGCCAAAACACGAAATACAGCATACTCCGTAGTTTCCAAGATGGTGGTGCTTGGAACTCGTCCCAGTATTTCTCGCCTAGCTAATGAGGTTGGAAAATTCATAATGGTGGCCTAATATGAAATGAAATCAAGGACGGGAGAATACTTCTTATTAATCTTCTACTCTCAGCTCTCATGTACGTTTAATTATAAATGAAATTTTTTTCTTTCTGCTGTTGCTTAAAATAGCCCGTTTCATTTATTTACACCCTAACTTACCTAGAGGATGACAGGAATCTAATAAATCTGATAAAGTGGGACATTGTGGATAAGCAACAGAAGTTGTGAGAATAAATAAAGAGGTTCCTATATTTAACACAGGGTTGTTTCTATAGTGCACAATTTAACAAACAATGTTTTTTACTTAATTGTGCGTTTGCACTTATATATAACCCCTTCTGTACACACACCTCTCTTCCGCAATTTAACCCGTAGAACAATTTTGTAACTATATTAATATATTTTTTTGGTACATTTTTTAAAATTTCTATTATATAACCTCTGACTACCTCATTGATGTCTTTGCTGCATTCTTAAATCCTGGAATTGGAAAGCACTGAGATCATTTATCCTTACGACCAAGATTGCTAAGGTGTGCTCATGAATCTGCGAGGCAGCGACAAATTCGTGTGAGGCACGCGTAAAAATTCGAGAAGTCCGAAGGTCGTCGGAGGCAGACACTAGTTCACAGTTCATTCTCTGGCATTTTAGTCTCTGGTTTTCGTGGTCAGTTTTAACAAATGACAGGATCATGGATCATGGAAGGATTTATCTTCTTGGAACCTTGTTAATCCTTTTATTCCCCGCATTCATCCTTTCCCTAAGGTAATCAGCTTCATAAAATTATATTTAGTGTAGCTTTTAAAGTTCTTTATCAACGTGATGTCTTTTTTATCATCGCATTCCTGAAAAAAATAGATGGTACATGTAAATATACAAGTGCAAAGTCTGTTGGAGGAAAGCGAAAGAGGCCTTGCTGTTCATTACATTTATCGTTGCTTGCGAAGTTTACTACGCAACCAGCTATTCGCTGGGAGACCGAAACTATGTTTTGGGGCATCTTTGAAGAAACCTAGCATCACTTCATTTCAAGAATACGATTCATACCTAAATGTACCAACTCCTGGGAAAAATCTCCGATAAACAGTAAGTAATATACGAAGAGAAGAAATCTAACATTTCTACCTTCACCAAATCAACTTTATCTACGCAGTTATCAGCATCCGAAATCATGGGAAGCGTCAAACTCGTTTTCTTTGGATGAATGAAAGGGAAGACTTCTCCGCTCACTTCGACGGATCTACACGTGGATGAGTAAGAAAACCAATGGAATTCTGCAAAGGTGCAATTAGATTATGAAAGGAACATAAATCGACTTTTTTTATCCAAGAAGTGATAGAGCTTTGTCTAGTTATAAAAAAAGGTTCAGATTTTCGCCCGCACATTTGTTTGCTGTCTTTGTGTCATGGAAAACGGTTGAGTTCCTTTTTGCATGTAAATTTTCCAATTTTCGCTCTATATTTCTGTTCCCTGAAGGGAAAAATTTCAAAGTCTTTACAGTTAGAAAATTTGGACAAAAAACTGTTGTATTCATTAAATATATTATCAGATTCCTCCCGTGCACGAGCTATCGAAGGTTTCCCAGCTTTATATGACGAAAGACTTGTAAGAGATGGTTTCCATGGATTTTGACTCAAAACAAAATCATTTGCTTCAGCTATCGGTGCGGTCAGTATCGAGATTAGGAGCTTTAGAAATTTGGATTATTTCACAGTCTAATTTGAGGAAAAAACTATTTACAACAAACAAAAAAGAACAAGTACTATAAAAACCAAAACGCAAAAAACAAAACAGACTATATTTGAGTGGTCGAGCGAAAGAAAACCGCGGGTGAAACGCGATGGCTTCGTGGCTTCACCCCGAAAAGAAAAGCAACCAAAATCTTCTTCCACCTCTGCGACAGAAATCAAGAATACCAGTCAGAGTGACTCATCTGAGCAGCGAAAGTAAGGGAAGTTTGGATGAAAAAGCGCTTCTGCACAGAGATTCAGACAGAAAACTTCAAAATAAGCGGCCATCGCGGATTCCGATAGTGGTGGATGAGAAGAAGAACAAAGTTGATACTAAAGAAAATCTACCCGTGTATTTTAAAATACAAGGAGAAGAACCTCTTGGAAAACATTCAGGTATGTTCTTTTTCCAGCAGCTAGTTAGCTTCATTCTTTTCATTCAAGTGTTACGTATGGCAATTTAAGAGATCATAGAAAACGGTTTCAGGTGAATGGCTGGAATAACTCAATCGATTGTATCATACTATACACCGTAGGTTTGATGAACTGAGATGAATTGTATTACATTTTTACCGAAACCATGTTATACAGGGTTGTAAAAAGACATTGTTTTAATGTTTTCGATTTATAAAATTCGATGAGTAAGACTTTTTCTTAACTTTAGTTCTTATCATTGTAGAAAAGAATGTTACGAGTCGCCATCATTTATTATTCTGTTTATTTCTTTATGCAGCTCTTCATTTTCATACATCCTCTTATACTTTTATTTATTTATTTTCACCTTGATTTCCTGATTTAATTTCAACCCCAGCATGTAGAGATTTTGAGCCGTAAAAAAAAAACAAAAACAAAAACAAAACAGGAGAGAGGCCGCTGTACACCGCTCTTATCAGCTATCTTGTTTATTTTAATCCTGCACTTACTCAGTTGATGCTCGTTTGCACAAACTGGAGGCAGATTCCAGCATTTAAAACTTCACGATATTTTCTAAGGAAATTACATGTTAGTGAGTGATTTTTGTCAGGAGGAACTAACAAGTGATTTTCATACGATCACAGGTATTAAGCTAAAAGATACTCATGGAAAAGAGGAAAAGAAGAAAGCAAGTACCATTTCTTCGACCGCAGCTAAATATGGCGGTTATAGGCGTGCTAAAGAAACGATGCCAAACGTCAGGCGGCGAATACCACGACAACTTACACCCTTAGAGACAGACTCGAAACAGGTAAATCTAATAAAAATCGATGGTTTGAAGTGAGACAGCGAGAAAACCTTTTCATGAGCAAATAACATAGGTGAAAGACTTCGTAATAAACACCGTATCTCTGGAGGACGTGGAAGTTAACTTGAGTTTACGTTTCTGAGAAGAAAAGTGAGAACGCCAAAAAAAGAGTAGTGCATCCTAATTAGGACTCATGACCACCGCGTTTGTCTCGGTCGGTTGACACTTTACTTTTAAATAAACAGGTCTGCAGCGATGAGAAAGAACCACGAGAAGAAAGCTCAGCTGGTGAGGTATCATCATCAGCCAGAACAGAAGATGTCACGCCAGATTTTGAATGTAACGTTGCACCTGTGCTCGAGGAAGAGCTCCGTATTGGGGCTGAAGCAGATTTCAGTGGCAGTGAGTTTGGCGACGACTTTGAACGTCACTCAAAATCTAGCGACGAAAAAGCAATGCCCAACGTACCCCCATGGCTAAGAGAGGAGTGCAAGTTAGTATTCAAATAACTTATTTTGTTGTTGTTGTCTTTCTCTCTTTTATTTACACTTCTTGCGCCAGACTTCGAGAGGTCGGCGCGGCGCGCAAACATCAATTTTTTTTCGCTGACTTTTTTTGTTTTTACTCGTGCAACGGACTTCACAGAAAAAGATAATCTGCGTAGTCTTTTCATTTGCAGTCAGTGAACTCTTGTTTATGAATTTCACGTTTTGAGGCAAGTAAGGAAGTGTATGCGCGTGATACCATTTAAAAACTGTAAACTGTAGACAAAGAAATCGCAGAAAGTAAAGCCGGGAAACTGAGCGAATTCAAGCCTTAACGGCGTGTCAGCTCATTGTTTCACAACAAATGATATCTGGGCATCAAGCCGAGGGCTCAATCCTCGTCGAAGCCTAAAATAATTTTTTCAGGCTTTTTTTGTGCGATCAATTTGTCATTTATCACCTACAGTTCATTTGGTATTTCATACTTCTTAGATATAGAACATATTTCCAAAAATAACGAGGTATAATTCGACACTAAAGTAAATAACGCGAATTATGGATTTTTGGAGGTTTCTATGACTCAAGATAGTAGTAAAATTGGCGGCCTACGTTATCCTTTTTTGGTAAAGAAAACGATCCCAAATTTTTCAAAGCCTCAAGGTTTTGCTCAATATTGAAAGTTGTAATATTCTAGGTACCCGTTTATTTTGTTTATGAAGCGAATTCTTCACTCTAATGACCAAGATTCCTTGAGGGAGTTGACTATTAGAGACTTCGATTTAGTTGATCAAAATAAATTTGTTTTATAATACAATACAATACAATATTTATTTGCCATATACGACATTTACACATGGAAAAAAAAATGAAGAAAATTGATGACAGAAAATAAATGGCGAGAAAACCTGAAAGAAACCACGAGGCTTATAACAAGTCAGGTTTTCTCACTTAAAATAACTAATCTTATATTAGAATTACAATATGGACTTATGGTAATTAACTTTGACCGCGCACACGTACACACACGCACACGCACACGCACACACGCACGCACACACACACGCACACACATATTAAGTAAGTTAGTTAAGAATTACTGCCTTACAGAAGCTAATACTTAGAGAGAAGAAATTCCTTAAGCTTTCTTTTAAAAGAAGCGGAGGAGGGAGAACTAGTTATGTCAGAATTTAACGAATTATAAAAGTTTGGACCTTGAAAGTAAATTGAAAACTTCCTGGTGTTCGTTCTGCACCGTGGCAAACGGAAGGACTGAGCATTCCTAGTATTATAATTGTGGATTTGACTATTCAGTAAAAAAAAGTTATTGAATTTGGAAGGGAGTGTAGAGTTCTCGAATGAAAACATAAAAGTACCTAATTGAAACGAATGGATATCATGAAATTTTAAGAGTTTAAGTTCCTTTAAAATAGGGCCAGTATGGGCAATGTATGTAGAATTGCTTACTATTCTTAACGCACGTTTCTGTAAGGTTACAATTCTTTGAAGGTTTGACTTATAGGTACCAGCCCAAGCTAAATTGCAATAATACAAATATGGAAGGATCATAGAATTGTATAAAGTACGAAGGGAGTGAGTAGAGAGAAAAAACCTAGATTTATGAATAATACCTATAGATTTGGATAATTTATTTGCTGTTAAGGATATATGCGATTTCCAGGTCAAATTGTCATCTAATAAAACACCCAAAAATATGGTCTCAGAAACACGAAGAATAGGCTGCTCATTTATGAAAACTTGAACGTTTTATGCAGGAAGAGAGAAGAAATCGCCCTTAACAAAAACATCGTGAAGGATGACACCGCCGTGACAAACGCGGCACAAAATATCAGGCTTGAACCAGAGCTTGATACAGAGGACAAAGTGGACAAATGTGGTTTGAGCGAGGAAGAGTTTGACTGTAGTTCTTTCACTGAGTCCAGCGGATACAAAAGGAAAATGGCTGAGCTGGACGAAAAATCCAGACGGCTCAAGGCACAGTTTGCAGAAGAAAACAGACAGGCTATCGAATCTATGAACAAGATCGTAGAGGAGATCAAACAGAGCCAGGCAAGGGAAGATAGCATCACAAATGAGATACAGGAGATGAGACGGAGACAGGATGAAATAAAAGACGATCTTAAACGCCTTGATGAGATTGGCCAAAGACGAGAGCTCGAGGATAAAAAATGGAGAGAGAGGATGGAAAAGAAAAAGAAAAAAGTCGCACGTAGACTGGAGAAGATAAGAGCCGAACGACGTAAATATCAAGAAGAGACAGCTGATGAAGACGGCTCAACAGAAGAGCACGAACAACCGGATGAGAATTTAAACGAAAATCGAGAAGGGGAGAAATGCAAACATGTCACCATGGAGAACAAAACTGTTGTCAGCGAAGAAATTGACGACAACAAAGTGCTATATGAGCCTCACGAGATCAAAGAGTACAAAAGTGTGAAGGAGCTGGAAAAGAAGCGGAAAAAACTAAGACGGTTGGAGAGACTGGAAAAGAAGGCAATTAAAAGAGAGAAGTTAGAACAAAGAGAACGAAAGAAGATCGAAAAACAAAAGCGAAAAGTTGCTCGCAAACTTGAGAAACTTTCAGGTAAGACTTCGAAGATTTCGGAAGGAACCTCAGAAGCTTCTAAATGTAAAAATCAGCCCATGGAGGCTTCGAATACTACGACGAAGGAGAACTTCGATGAAACACCGAGAGTGAGTAAAAGTAAACCGTGCACCGATAAGACTTCAGATGGGAAAGAGTCCAAGCAAGTCCAAGCAGTTCATTTTCCTGGATTGCCCACCAATGGAGTGGAGGTTGAGAAAATTGAAGAGAAATTGGCTGAAGTTGAAAATAAACAGCATATAGCTTCAGATTCAGGCGCACCCGCTAAAGTAGGATGGGAAAAAGAGTCTTACAGTGACGCCGCGAAAAAAAAGGAGAAGGCATGTGACTATCCTGACGAACAGATAAAGAGAATCGATGACAATACTGATGCCGAAGTAGTGTCGGCGGGGAGAGAAGACACACTAGACGATATATCTATCGAAGAACTTGGGTTGGAACAGGCGCTAAACTTCGATCAAGAAAGAAAAGGTGAAATTCAAATGGAGCCCGAAAATAGAGACTTCCTCTCGGACAACTCTGGATCAGTTTTATCAAGGACTGGATGTCAAGAACCCTTCAGACGAGAAAAAGAGAAACGCCCTCAGGGTGAACCTGTTGTAATGAGTCACGTAAGCTATTTCCCTTCGCCTGATTGCAGCAAACACGATGAATATCGTGCAGCAGACGAGCCTGTTTACGAAGATGTCTCGGTTTCAAACTGCGAAAAAAACAACGGCTATGGCGATTATAAGCGAGACCTTTTCAGCAGCTTTAGCCCAGTCACTGATCAGACATCTCCGCTGACACGAAAGACGTCAGGCAGATTTACATCGTTTGACCTGCAGCCGTTGTGTCGCTCACCTGAGATGGGAGAGGAAAACCCAGTACTGGAAGACTCGCACTCGAATGTCAACGAATCATTGGACAGCGAACACACTAGCCAAAATTATAGAAACGAGGAGGTCCCTCTACAACTAGACAACAGATCAACCGAAAACAAAGAAAATAGTGGCGAGGATCAGTCGCAGTTAATGAGCAAAGGAAGCCGTAACCATAGCGATGAAACACCAGAGCAAGTGAAGTGTCCAGTCACCTACCAAACTGCTCCCCTGACAAGAAAGGTCTCAGAAAGGTTAACATCGTTTTGCCTGCAGCTGTCGTGGCGCTCACCTGAGATGGTAGAGAACAATCTAACATCGGAAAATTCGGACTCTATCGTCGACGAATCAGTTGAGAGCGAACGCATTGACCAAAATGACAGCAACGAGGAGGTGCCTCAACAGCTCGAGAAAATATCACCCGAAAACAGAGAAAACGATATCCAGGATCAATCGCAGTTGATGAGAGAAGAGAGTCATAGTCATAGTGATGATACATTCGATTTAGTCAATCACAGAATCATTAACCAAACTACACCCTTTACACCGTTTGCTCTACAGCCGTTTTGTTGTCTACCTGAAGAGGCAGAAGATAATCAAATATTGCAAGACACAGATTCTACGGTCGACAAATTAGTGGACAGCGAGCATAGCAATAAAAAGTATAGTAACGAGGAGGTCCCTCAACAGCTCGAAAACAGATTCGCTGAACACGAAGTCAAGTCAAATAAAGATGATGCCAACCATACGACCTGCAGCGACATTCTCGAAAGTTTTCAGGGGACGCTTTCCGAAAGTAGAGTTCCATGCCCAGATGACAAAACTGATAAAGATACTGACTCTGAAATAAGTTGCGGTGAAGAAACTCGCCGTTTATTTAAGACGGACCCGTTCGCCAATTTCGTCAAAGAAGCCGGCGATGAAAGCCGTACCAAAAAGGCGCTACCTGAGCTAATACAAGAAGAGCTGATATCTATATTGGAGAGTCCAGCTAAATGCTCTTTAGCAGTCGAAAATAGAAACAACAATGAGAGGCCTTTAAAAGGCGAGGGGAGCTCTAGTCACAAAGAAGATATTTGCGATCAATTTATGGACAGAGACCAATTTACTAGCTCGTCTTTTCACTCACCTGAACTAGGAGCAGGCAATGAAAAGTTGGAAGTTACGGCCTCTACAACTAACCAAGTGGAGGGTAATAAAGAAAGCGAACGTGAGCGACCTAACTTGGAGGACTCATCTTATATGACTACAAACAACATAAAGTCATATAATGACGCTAACGATACATCCTGCAACGATATCCCTGAAGAATTAGAAGAGATACTTTTGGTATCAAGGGTGTCCTCTCATACGGAAGAAGAAAGCGTTTACGAGACGGACGTGCAAGTAATTTGTAAAGAAGAAGATAGTTGCACCTCTAGCTCTGACGCACTATCTACCTCCTGCCGTGGTGATATCTCGATGGGAGCCTATGAGATCAAAACGGAACGCAGAAAAGAAAACGTGTTAAGCGATGGAAGTAGACAAATGTACAACGTAGATGATATAATTGGCGATACAGAAACAGCTGTAATCCCGGAGGAATTTAGATTTGAGAACCGTAACTCTTTCTCGGAAGAACAAAGTGAACATGGGCGCTTAGAGATAGAGAACACATTATTAGCTTGTAACTACGAGAAGGAGCCTCAGCAACTCGAAAAAGAATTGGCTGAAAAGGAAGACAAGTCCTGTAATGATGTCGACGATACAGTCTATAGTGATAGACCCAAATGGATAGAAATGGGGCATACACGAGCTTGCAGGGAAATAAAAACTACTCCAGATAACTCGTCTTTCGTCCAAAATGATGACAAAACTATAGAGGGATTAAAGAACATCTTTCAAACTGGCGAGAAGCAAAAGATGACTGAAAATAAAGAAAATTATTGGAAAGAAGCCGAGGTCCTCGTTAAATATTCAGATGCCTCGTTCGATGACAAAAAAGGAAGTCTTTCTTCGATTGACAACAAAGGCGACTCCGCCCTACAACAACACAAAACAAAAGTATGCAAAAAACGAAAGAAGGTTTCCGATGACATGGCAAAGTTTTCTTTGGACATAGAAAATTCGATTGAGGACGAGTTTATTGATGACTTCGACCGTTTCCTTGATGAAGTTGAGGAAGATATATTAACAGAGGAAAGCATGTCTCAGATTTCACACAGTGTTGAGAATGAAGAAGATGAGAAAAATGTTGATGAATGCGGTGCTTTGCCAAGTCACGAGCGATCGGTAGCAGCAGTCATAAACACTTATGAATACTTATTCCAGTCGTTTAGTTGTTCACCTGAAGAGGCAGAAGATAATCAAATATTGCAAGACACAGATTCTACGGTCGACAAATTAGTGAACAGCGAGCATAGCAATAAAAAATATAGTAACGAGGAGGTGCCTCAACAGCTCGAAAACAGATTCGCTGGAAACGAAGTCAGGTCAAATAATGATGATGCCAACCATACAAATTCCAGCGACATTCTCGAAGGATTTGAGGGGACGCTTTCAGAAAGAACTGCTCCTTGCTCAGATGACAAAACTGATAAAGATACTGACTCTGAAATAAGTTGCGGTGAAGAAACTCGCCGTTCATTGAAAACAGACCTGTTCTCCGATGTCATCAAAGAAGCCGGTGATGAAAGCCGTAACAAAAAGGCGCTAACGGAACTAATACAAGAAGAGCTGATATCTTCATCGGAGAGTCCAGCTAAATGCTCTTTAGCAGTCAAAAATGGAAACAACAATGAGAGGCCTTTAAAAGGCGAAGAAAGCTCTAGCCACAAAGACGATATTTGCGATCAATTTAAGGACAGAGACCAACTTACTAGCTCGTCTTTTCACTCACCTGAACTAGGAGCAGGCAATGAAAAGTTGGAAGTTACGGCCTCCACAACTGACCAATTGGAGTGTAATAAAGAAAGCGTACGCAAGCGACCTAACTTGAAGGACTCATCTTATATGACTACAAACAACATAAAGTCATATAATGACGCTAACGATACATCCTGCAACGATATCCCTGAAGAATTAGAAGAGATACTTTCGGTTTCAGAGGTTTCCTCTCATACGGAAGAAGAAAGCGTTTACGAGACGGACGTGCAAGTAATTTGTAAAGAAGAAGATAGTTGCACCTCTAGCTCTGACGCACTATCTACCTCCTGCCGTGGTGATATCTCGATGGGAGCCTATGAGACCAAAACGGAACGCAGAAAAGAAAACGTGGTTAGCGATGAAAGTGGACAAATGTACAACGTAGATAATATCATTGACGATACGGAAACAGCTGTAATCCCGGAGGAATTTCGATTTGAGGACCGTACACATTCTTTCTCGGAAGAACAAAGTGAACACGGGCGCTTAGAGATAGAGAACACATTATTACCTTATAACTACAAGAAGGAGCCTCAGCAACTCGAAAAAGAATTGGCTGAAAAGGAAGACAAGTCCTGTAACAACGCCGACGATGCAGTCCATAGTGATAGACCCAAAGCTACTCCAGATAACTCTTCTTCCGTTCAGAATGATGACAAAGCTAGAGAGGGATTGAAGAACATCTTTCAAACTGGCGAGAAGCAAAAGATGACTGAAAATAAAGAAAATTATTGGAAAGAAGCCGAGGTCCTCGTTAAATATTCAGATGCCTCGTTTGATGACAAAAAAGGAAGTCTGTCTTCGATTGATGACAAAGGCGACTC
Source organism: Pocillopora damicornis (assembly GCF_964200805.1). Classification (NCBI taxonomy): domain Eukaryota; kingdom Metazoa; phylum Cnidaria; class Anthozoa; order Scleractinia; family Pocilloporidae; genus Pocillopora; species Pocillopora damicornis. Next base: position 25,981,489 of record NC_142673.1, read on the forward strand.
CGTCTTACAACAACACAAAACAAAAGTATGCAACTTTGATTCGTTGAATGACAAAAAACGAAAAAAGGTTTCCGATGACATGGCAAAGTTTTCTCTAGACAAAGAAAATTCGATTGAGGACGAGTTTATTGAGGACTTCGACCGTTTTCTTGATGAAGTTGAGGAAGATATATTAACAGAGGAAAGCATGTCTCAGATTTCACACAGTGCTGAGAATGAATGCAGTGCCTTACCAAGTTACGAGCGATCGGTAGCAGCAGTCGTAAATATTTCTGAGTATTTATTCCAACAAGAGTTTTCTAAGGCTTTGGAAACTACTATACCTGACAGTAAGAAAGAGTATACAACGCAATCGGAAAAGTCTTCAGAGGAAGAACTCGAACTGGAGAAAAGGAAATATTTGGCGAAAGATGTCTACCGATCAGAAAAAGTTGCTGAGTACAGATACGTCATTGGAATAGCCCTTGACAAGTTGAATCACATAAACTCAGTGCTAACAGACGCGGGAGAACAGTTTCTTGACAGGAGAATAAAACATGGACGTTGCGCCGTACACGGGGATATCGACTCAGGTACAAGGCTACTTAACAGTATTGATGTACTCAATGATAACGTTAAAGGCGCGGTGAAAGATTTCAAACTTGCAATTCAAATGACTGAGGTAGAACCAAAGTTCCACAAAGAAAACGACGCGGTGAAACTTGGACAAATTAGAAAGGAAAATACCGAGCTTGAAATACAGATAAGCGTCATTAAGGAGGAACTTGAAGCGTACCAAAAGAGGATAGAAAATTTGCAGGCTGACCTGGATGAGAGCAAAGATGAAGTAAAGCGACTGCAGTTAAAGGAAGAATACAAAGAAAGGGAACTGTCAAATTTAAAACGTGATATTCAGAGCAAGGAGCGAAAATGGGAAGAAGGAAATGAAACCGTGGAAAAGGTTATGGGGGATATAAAAGAATTATGGGATGATGTCGATTTCTTGGAGGAAAGCTTAAAGAACAGTCAAAAAAGCAATGCAGATCTGATGTTTCAGGTTGATGAGCTGAAGAAAACGATAAAGGAAATGAAAAAGGAGTATTGGATGGAACATAGTCGCGGTGGGTGCGGGCATCTACGCGAAGAAGTAGAATTATTAAACGGATCCCTAGAATTGAAGGAACAGCGATTAGTTCTGTTGGAAGGACAACAGGCTAGACAATTTTCTCAGCACGCAGTAAAAGATAAAGAATTGAGAGAACTTAAAGACGAAAATTTGAGAGTAGTCGGCAAATTGGAAGATCAGCTTGCAAAACTTAGCAGAGAAAATTCAGCGCTCACTACGGAATTGTTAAAAGTATCAGGGAAGGACGATGAAGTGGGTGAAGTGAAGGATGAAACGTCGAGCATTATTGAACATCTCAGGAAAGTAAAAGTTGAGTTAGGCCAAGAAAATTATATGGTAACATCAGAACTATCACAGACACTGGTGGAAAATGAATCTTTGAAGAAAGCAAACGGCCAAGTGTCGAACATGATGAGGCAATTTGAAGATGAGCTTGCTAGGCTCAAGAAAGAACACTCCATGACAGATCTGCGAGCTTCATCAGACGAGAATAACCGTTGGAATGGGATTAAAGAAGAGACGTTTGGTGTTGTGCGTCAACTTGAAAATAAAATTTCGAGACTTCTGAAAGAAAACTTAACCATAGCCGTGAAATTGTCGGAGGAATCAGAACACAAGACACAGTTAAACGAGCTAAAATATGAAACAACAAAAACGATTAGCGATCTTAATGATGAAATTGCGAAGTTGCAAAGGGAAAAGTCCATATTGTCCTCGGAACTATCAGCAAAGGAATCAGACAAAAATAACCAGTTGTATGAGTTAAGATGTGAAAAATGGAAGATTGAAAGAAAATTTGAAGGTGAAATCACAGACTTAAGTCGCGAAAACTCCACTTTGACCGCGAGACTATCAAAGGCATCCGAAACGAATGACAAGCTCAAAGAACTGAGAGAACAACTGGTGGCCTTAAGTTGTAATAATAGCGCTCTTAAAGAAGAGTTAATGAAAGCTAAAAATCGTTCTGCGAAAGATTTGGAAAGTGTTCATAATGATAGCTGTGAATTCGCTCAAGATGAAAAGTGTTTAAGTGGAGGCCAGAAAAAGAAAAGCCCTGAAATCAAAGTTTTAAAGAAACGCGTCCGTCGATCTGAACGAGAACTTGTTATCTTGAGGAAGTTCCTTCGACAAAGGGGTCTTGACTTTGGAGAAAGGCTAACAAGCGTTGTTGATGGAGATGTAACAAGTACAGGCGACGAGGAAGTGAGTGCAACGGACACTTTGCATCTTTCTCGAGAAGTCAGGCTGGACGAAGGTAAAAAATATAAAGTGCAAGAAACGGAAAAAGCCATCAGAGATCTCCGACAAACTCTGCAGCAGACGGAACGTACTTTGGAACATACAAACAGTGCTTTGAGATTGAATACAAAGAAAACAGATATTTTAGAACGCTGCTTGAAGGAAAAGGAAGAAATGCTCCAGGTGAAAAGCCAACAGAGCAAGCAGGACATAGAGCAGACCGAAGGAACTTTAAGATGGCAGAAAGAAAGAACTGAGGAACTTAAGGTTCAGTTGAAAAATCTAACTGAGGCGGCGGAGGCTTTCATGAAGAGTAAAGAAAAGGAGGTGGAGGAAGCTTACTGCTGTATCAAGAAGCAAGATGAGACGATAAAAAATTTACTCGAAGAGATGAGGCAGGAAAGATGTGACAAGGACTGCCGCATACTACAGTCTGAAAGAATAGGAGAACTTGAGACTCAGTTGCAAAGAATGGAAGAAATGAAAAGAAGCACAATTCACCGAATTGATGCCTTGGTGCTCGAAGTGAGGAAACAACGTTCAGAAAAAGAGCGTTTAAAAAGGGTCATAGAAGCTAAAGAGTGTACTTGTTGCGAAGACAAAGACCTTATGAAGATAACTGAAAATCAAGAGAATCAGTTACGCAAGAAGGATGACCTGACAAATGCCACTCTCACTTTAAACAACAACAAGAGGTCACTACAGGAAGCTAATAGCACTATCGATATGCTACACAAACAGTTGGAGCGGGAAAATTCGGATAAAGAGAATCTGAGAAGGGCCTTGAAGGCGTCAGAGTATGATACTAATGAAAGAAACAGATTGACTCAGAAAATTGAAAAACTAGAGAACCAACTACAAGAGATGGATGATCTACGGGAAAATACTTTACGGTCTCTTCAGGGAAAAGAATGGTCGTTAGAAGAGGCTCGTAATAAGATCAAAGAATTAACACGAGAAATAGTACGCGAAAAGTCGGACAAAGAGTATTTCAAGAAGAAAGTCGATGCTGGAGAGAATACCTCTAAAGGGGAGAGATTAATATTGGAGAAAACAGAGAAGAAGCTACGAATAATGAATGAGAGGCACGACAGGGCACAAGAATCTCTTGAGGCTAAAGAGCAGAAATTGAAAGCAATGCACGATGGAATTGAGAGAAAAGACAACAAAGTCAAGAAATTAAGGAAAGAGCTCCAAAGGGAAAGGTCTAAGAAACGAAGTCTTAGAAAGGCGATGGAAACAACTAAATCTAATGCTCAGAAGCAGAGGGAGCTATTGGCTGAGAAAGATAACGAAGTGGACAAACTGAAAGAGTTAGTTTATGATTACAAGGAAAAGGTTGAAAAACTCAACATTAACTTGACAAAGCTTAGAAAGGAGGTTGAAATCGCCAGAGAGCTCCTGGCTCATAGGAATTTTGAGAATGACAATTTGCTGTCCCCACAGGGAATAGAACATAATCGCCTGAAGCTCGTTAAAAAAGAGACCATCAGAAAAGCAGAACAGACGGGTCGCCTAATGGCACAGGTGGGAAAAGGGCTGAGGAACTTGGTTCAAAGACAAAGAGAAGTGTACGCATCGAGCCTGATAATGAAGAAGACGGAAGCCTATACAGTTAGTGTTGTGGAAAAATTGAGAAAAGATTTGAATGATAGAGAAGAATCCGTGAAGTACTTAAGGAGTTGTTCTCAAGACAGTGCTAACGAACGCTCGTTCATGCGACGGCTGCTTGAAGATATTCAATGCGAAAATGCTCACCTCAAACGGTGTCTGGGAGACAAGGATGAGAAAGTAAGAATGCTCGAAACAATTGTCAAACAACTGGAGGAAGATCTTCAAAAGACGCAAAAGTATTTAAAAGAAAAGGAAGTCGGGTTTGTTGACGCAAATGAAACCCTACGATTGAAATGCTCACTTCTCACAACTATGGAGGCCAAATTATGTTTAAGGAACAAAGAGATTGACGAATTAACACAAGAAAACAAGGAGAAAAGCTTAGAGCTAACTCGCATCGAGAACACCCTTAGAGAAGTAAAAAAAGAGTTAGATATTGCTGCATCCATCATCGAGAAGCAAAATGAACAATGTGCTAACCTTAAGAATTGTGCAATGAGAAAAACCCGAGATGCGGAAGAGATGCATGACGAATTGAAACGCTTGTCAACTCAACTTGTATGTAGCAAGGAGGAGAAGTGTAACCTTCACAGAGCAGTGTTAGCTGCCACATCGCGCTTGGAATACGAGAGGTTTTTCGCAGAAAGAAAACAGAAAGCTCTACAGGTGGAAGTGAAGATGGGTTTGAAAGAATTCAATACCAAAAGTAAACAGTTTTGGGATATGAAGATGGACCTTCGGGAGGCTGCGGCTCGGATCTCTGTACTTGAAGATGAAAAGGAAGAGCAAGAGGAAAACTTAGCAGCCTTTAAAGGAAAAGTATCACGAGAACTTGACCTATTAAAGGAGACACGGCATGAGGGAAATGAAGAGTCGAGTTCGCTTCAGTTGACGATTGGTTCAGCAGAACGTGAGATAGCCAAGCTGACAAAGGAGAATCAAAAGCAGTTCAGGATTGAGTTATTGCACAATGGGCTCGAATACAAGTCTTCTGAGTCGTCATGTGAGGTAGGATATTTTCATTGCTAAGTGCAAGACGTAAGAGCGAGTAAGAACGACCCGAAAGCGCGAGACGATTAACACGAAAACTAACTAAATTCTGCTGTTAAGTTATATTTTTTAAGTGTTCAGATTTAATTAACAAGGCGGAAATTGTGGCACACATGTTTTTTAAACATGCAATTCATTTTTGTTCATATCATCTACAGGAAAGCACCTTTCGCACCCTAGAAACCACAAGAGGAAAAGCTTTGGCAGCCAGTAGTCAGGGAGACACTCAGAGTAAATGGTCAGTGATATTCTATCCTAACTAAAACGTTATAATAAAGTTTTTGGTAAAGTTGCAAAACCCGTGACTTTTTCCATTTTTATTGTTGATTATTCAAACATTTCACCGAAAAACAAGCTAAACAAAATTTAGGAGGTCTTGGAACCTGACGCATTCCATGATTATTACCTACGCCATAATGCTGGGATGCTCATCACGCATTAACAATTGTCAGATAATGCGATTACCTTCCAAGGTATTTCCATAATTTCCCCAGGTTTTCCCTGTCATCTTTTATTGGGCCATTTGATAATTAAAATGTTTCCTACTTTTCAATGCAGGGTGAATAACTCCAAATTTGAGAAACGTTTTGAAACAAGGGGAGATAATCGTTTCAACCGCACTGGTACTATCACAGCTCGTGGATCATCTAATACAGTTTCGATCCTCCTCTACAATGGTTAAGGTTTTGCAGGAGGACTTACTCTGCGAAATATTAGCAAAATGAATGAAACGTAACAGTATTTCTGTGCATCCTTGAACATTTTGCATTTTTGGTATAATCGTGAGATTTATATGAGAGAGTGTTTGCCTTTCTGCAAAAATGAATGTATTTTCTATGCTTTCGTGCATTGACATTAAGTGGAAATATATGAAAATAATTTAAAGTTGTTCGTTTTGGTTCTGTAGGAGGGAAGGGAACAATGCGGAATGGCTGAAGAGGTAACATTCTAAATGGAAACCAAGGGCCCTAACTTTGATTCTAAATGGGCCTTCCCCAATGGGTGAAGAGGTAACATTCTAAATGGAAACCAAGGGCCCTAACTTTGATTCTAAATGGGCCTTCCCCAATGGGTGAAGAGGTAACATTCTAAATGGAAACCAAGGGCCCTGACTTTGATTCTAAATGGGCGTTCCCCAATGGGTGAAGAGGTAACATTCTAAATGGAAACCAAGGGCCCTAACTTTGATTCTAAATGGGCGTTCCCCAATGGGTGAAGAGGTAACATTCTAAATGGAAACCAAGGGCCCTAACTTTGATTCTAAATGGGCCTTCCCCAATGGGTGAAGAGGTAACATTCTAAATGGAAACCAAGGGCCCTAACTTTGATTCTAAATGGGCCTTCCCCAATGGGTGAAGAGGTAACATTCTAAATGGAAACCAAGGGCCCTAACTTTGATTCTAAATGGGCCTTCCCCAATGGGTGAAGAGGTAACATTCTAAATGGAAACCAAGGGCCCTAACTTTGATTCTAAATGGGCGTTCCCCAATGCGTGAAGAGGTAACATTCTAAATGGAAACCAAGGGCCCTAACTTTGATTCTAAATGGGCGTTCCCCAATGGGTGAAGAGGTAACATTCTAAATGGAAACCAAGGGCCCTAACTTTGATTCTAAATGGGCCTTCCCCAATGGGTGAAGAGGTAACATTCTAAATGGAAACCAAGGGCCCTAACTTTGATTCTAAATGGGCCTTCCCCAATCCCTCAGTCCTTCTGCTTTCGCAATATTCAATTGGAGCTCTCTAGATTCACGTCCGTTGGAGCTCAACTGGAGGGAAAAGGAAAAAAATCCACACGTCGGCGAAATAAAAAATCCCAATTTTTACTCATTTTGTTCTTTAATTCGACTTCATTTACAGACTTTGCATAAAAGTGTGCTGGGTCAATGGCTACAGATAGATTAGAAAATGAAATTCATCGTGACTTATGAAATAATGTCTTGGATAGGTTCCCAACACGACTTTTTTTAATCGGCTCAGTTATCTGATCACTCCAAGGAAAATATTTCAAAAGAAAATAATTTTTATTTCCGTTCAAACTTCCATCATAGCCTTAGAACGAAGCCAATGTTGGGTCTAAAGCGCAGATAAAGCCTATAGTTACTTGATACCACATATGGTTCACTAGCTCTATCATCTTGTTTGATTGATGTCAGTGTCTGATTAACTAGTCATAAGCTGAACTGGAAACTATACAAAGACTGCACAGGTTTTCAAAATTAATTGAATGTTATAGTTAAACGTCTTGGATTGGTCCCTTGAGACACTCTAGCCAACATGCAAACATCCAATTAAGTTTCACTCTAGCAAGTGAGGTAAGCGAGTACTTTTCTCTCACCACTGTAACCAATGCGTCCATGCTGAACGGCTAAGTTATCCAATGCCAGTAGGTCTCCTGCTCGCCACTGAAAACCAACTGCGCATGACCAGGTTGTTACTCGTATGTGTTGTATTACTTCCGGTTCAATCGGACTTCCGTCTCCATAATATGTGTTGGAAGGGCATTCGTCATCCGGGATACCTTTACCAATAAACGTGGGCATAATTTGGTAATAAGAGCTGTGCATGGCCGCTATCTGATTGAACCAAATCTTATTTCCGGTCTGCGGGTGTTGTATCGACACGGGTCTGTTTTGCCAGAGACGTAAGTCTTGTGTTTCATTCCAGCTCACGTGGTACCCTTTACCTTTTGCTCGCCTCTCTGCTTCCTGAAAAATTGCGTCATTAATCAAAGCGCGAGGTCAAAATGATTGGATATTGACAAAGTACTTTTGGCGTTTTATTACAAGAGCGAAGAGGAGAAGTCCACTGGGAAAATAACAGGGATAAAATAACAGGGACAATATCCTGTACTTATGGGAACCTCTTGCTGGTTAAAAATAGAGTTTATATGGACTACTTATCAAGGCAGCGCGTAAGGAGAGTTTGCACTTTGAATAGTGTCCCTTAAGACTCATCCTACTTTGTTCCCTCTTTGCAATTTTCTCTTTGTAAAACAAGAATTAGGCGTGATTTATTTTTGCGTTCAGGGTGCTCAAGTCTTAGGGCTTGGAATGTTGGACTGACAGGTCAAAATAGACGAGTGGCTTACCTAATTCGTGGTTTGACACATGTCGATATAAGCCGGGAGTAGTTAGCGTCGTTCATAGAGTACTGACAAATTTAGATTAGGAAGTAGTTCCTTATAACTTATTCAGCCTACGAGGGCAGGAATCTTTTTTGAGCACGCCTTTCTGAATTCAATACCAAAGAGTCGCAAATCGTACCTTTTTATCTTCAGTGCCAAACATGTGTTGCCAATTCATGTATTCATCGTGGGATTTGTCCTGCAAATATCGTACATATCGCACACCCTTTTCTTCAAACTTCGCCACTACTTCGGGATCCAATTTGGAAAGGAGTTCGCTGTTCTTGACCAACGGTGTTTCACCACCACAGTTATCGTCAGCCTCCTTTACGCTGTAAAAGAAAAGCTAAAGAAAGATAACAATGAGAGGACATGGTAACGACCCACGCAAATATTTGGGGACAAGGTGGTACCCAGTCCATCGTGTTGCAATGTTTCCGCACGGTCAGAGATGCATAAGGGAGGAAAAATTGAAAATTGAATTGAAAATTGAAAATTCTTATATTGATAATTGCCCAATATAAGTCTATAAATTAAGTCTATGAGGGAGAGTGGCCTCCTTTCAAGCTGTTCTTTAGTCTCGTCACGCAACATGGCAATGACAATAACAACAACAACAAAACACGACAACAACTGCAAAAACAATATCTCTCACGACAACGAACCTTTTTGGGCCAAGTATTGAGATAAGACATCTCGTTGTGCGTATCCATAGTAACCTCTAATGGATCGTCACTAGCGGTATAAGTTTTCACTCTTTTGTCAACTTGTTTACGATATGCACTGCCACCGACCTCATACGACAAAGGCTTTCCGGGAATGTTACCAGCAATAGTCGAGAAGTCATCGGCTGTTCGAGCCGGAAGGCCACGAAACAAAATAGCTGGACATTGTGAATGATTTTCTTCCATGAATTCCATACACTTTGCGGTCAGTTGAGCGAGAGAGGCCTGGTTAGGATTGTGGACGCGTATACCAAGTGGAAGGGAATCTCTTGGTTCCGCTAAGAACTCTGGGAAACCACCTTGTGTGGAACCTGGTGTAAACTCTCTGTCGCGTAATTTCGACTTGAATTTAGTAACAAGTTCTTCTCTTGGCAATGGTTCAAAGATCTCTGTGTTTGTTTTACTTTTGTTCATTGAAGCAAAGCGAATGCCATAAACCATAAACGCTGCCCTGGCAAAAATTTGGCTTCCTTGGTGAGGGTGATACACACGACTGACCAGCATGATCTATATATTAGACTGAAATAACAAAGATGAGTGAATTTTGCTTAAGACGCAGTCTCTCTAAAAACCTGCCGGTGCGTTTCGGGTCAAAAATCGATTTCTTTCAGATTGTTGCAAGGAATCAGTCTTAGTCTAAAAGAAATCGAAACCACCTTAATTTTTTTCAAATAAAGCCGAATGTTCTTTTTTTTTTGAGCAAAAATCGCTTCAGCGCTCAAATGCCTGTATTTAACATCACCGATTATCAAAAATAGCACAAATTGCCTAGCTCGTCTTTTCACAAAATTCTAGTCAGAGGGTTTTATTTCGTTTCGCACATCTAGATCAGCCCTTCATAAGAACAAAGCACATAAGTTTTGTTTTTCTCAAACGGTTTTTTTTCAAAGAATTTTTGTTGCTTTATCATGTAAATTGGCTACCGTAAAGAGTTCCTTACGCTGACGTTTCGTGCGCAAGTTCTTTGTTACAACGATGGACTAACGCTCGAAACATCAGCTTCAGCAACCCTTTCAGGAGTCCAATTTACATTATCAATTCATTTGATTAATCCAACTTATTTCGTAACAACCCCCACCGAAGCAGCACCACAGTTAATTATCAACTATTTCAGATCCCGTGATATGAAAGACTGCCCCATATTCTACAAATGTGTCTTCACAAAAATAGAAAGCTGTGACATTTCTTGAAACTCATAGCAAACAATCGCAGCGAAAATTGTCTATCCATTGGAGTGTAATAATCTCTCACCATCCTCAACAGTACATGACCAAAACGCCTACGTTGCCTTTTACAACGACGCGCTCCTCTTCTTATCAATTACTTTAGAGTAGAGCAGAGTAGCAGCGATTTGGCGGCTAGAATTGTGAAACTGGAAATACTCAGTGCGCATGCTCACAGCGAAAAAACTACTGGAAAAATAGGATCACCTTGACGCCACATTCGAATCGATGATCCAACGGGAGTTCCGCTATGAAGTTAATTCCCCTTATTCCTTTGTCTCTAGGGGATAGTAGCCACAATACTCGTGGGACCCATGCCTACGCCTTATCCTCGGTTTTGATAATCTACTACTGGAGCGTACCGAGTAAGACGCGCTGTTATATTCACATAAAGATCCACATTTGGTCAAATGTTGATCGTAAAATAACTCCAATAAAAAAAAATTATTCCCTTTACATTTTGGAAGGAAACAACAGGCCTAAAACCTTAAGACCCCTGCAAGGTTTATTGTCAGTTCGTGCCATAGACAGTTTTGTCTATACCATGACGTCATGCAACATGGCGTCAAGGTTCTGCCCCCTCCAGCCCCCTGTTCGCGGGGGCACGCTCCCCTATACCCCTCCACTAATGTAGAACAAACAAAGGATTTGATCCGGTAAATTGGCCACACAAAAGCTGACAAGGCAACGGATATTACAGTTGCAGTTGACGAAGATATTGGATACCCGTACAAGAGTTAAATTCCTTAGCGGAATGAAAAAAGCAGTAAGGAATGCATGCAAAGGATAAAGTCTTCTGAGTAATGATGAAACATAAAAAAGATTTTACGCTAGAAGCTACAACCGCACACATACTGTAGGATTTTACGCGAGAAACCACAACCGTAATTTGGCTCAATCGCCGTGAATAAATACAATAAAATTTTACGCCGTTAACCAACGGCATAATTTCTTTAAGTCTGTAGCTACACCTGCTATAAGATTTTATTTCGTTAACTAACGGCATAATTTACTTAAGTCTGTAGCTACGCCTACTGAAAGATTTTACGCAGTTAACTAACGGTGTAATTTCTTTCAGTAAGAATAAATACATAAAGTTAAATTTTACGCCGTTAACTAATTTCTTCTAGTCAGTAATCTACATACTGTAAGGGCCTGCTTACATGGAGGTGGGGGACCCCAGGTAGGTAAGGTAACCCGCCTAGACGCAGTCGAAAAATAAAACGCGTTTACATGCAATCTTACAACCCCGGGGTGCTGGGATGTTGTGGCGCATGCAATTAAGGAGTCTGAGCAGAGGCGTCCTAAGCTCACATCTCGAAAAAGACGAAAGATTAATTCTTGGACATATATGTATATATGCTGGTTTTCAGTGTCACGCCATTCAAAATAGATCAAAATAAAAAATAAAAACCGTTCAATCGATTTAGTCTAGAATCTGGAAATAGAAAGAAGCTAGATATGTAAAGACTCTCGCCAAGATTCAGGTCACAGCAATTTTTCTTACGGAAGATATGAGGAGAAACGTTTTTCCCAAATTTATAGAGATTTGTATGGAGCCGCCATGCTGGTGCCCACCTAGATGGGCACCAACATGGCGGCCGTAAACCAGCAGAAACATCTGTCACTGAGTTTTGCTACAAAAGCGTGAATTTATCTCTCTAAGAACTCATAAAGGTAACAATAATACTTTATTCTAATACAAGAACTGTTCAGATAGCTGAATTTCCCTAAATAAGTCACCTTTTAAACCAACATAACAGCTCTCTCGCTCGTCATGTAAAGGCCACGTCACGCAAAAGCTTAGAAATTCAAGAGTAGTCTATCACTAAACCAAGAACCCATTTGGAGTGAAAATTTGTCTGAATATTAGTTTTTAGCTGCTCTAATACATCATGAAAGTAAAATCTCAGGAGGATCAATAGTTCTGAAGTCTGAAATTTAGTGACGTCACGTGAAAACCAGCAATTCATGAAAGCGTCACGCGTTGTGTTACGCGGTGTTTGGTTTCGCGAGAAACCGTTGGCTTAATACGTTATACAGGATAGTTTGGGAAACCAAATAAGGTCGATTTACAACGCTAAATATTCCGAAATGTGAACATTTTACACTCCTTGTGTGTCCGTTGCGGTTTCTGGTGATTTCTGCCATGAGACGGCTAGGAAATGTACAAAGTTTTAAAACACACGTTTCGCTTTTGAGCTTTTTGACATGAACGCAACCCCGGCTAGGCGGGTTACCCCACTTTGACACGTTTACATAGCAAATTGTTACCCCGGCTGACAGGTTTACCCTAGGCGGGTCACCCCACCTATCACGTAAACGTGATCAAAATAAAACAGGAAATTATATGGACAGGCGGGTTACCTCACCTACCCGGGGTCCTCCAACTCCATGTAAACAGGCCCTTAGTCACGTATCACGCCGTTATTCTATAGGGATTGTGACAAAATTATCAATCGCTTGTGATGAAACTCAAGCGTTAATGCTAGCAACAAATCTTACTCGTATATCAATCTAGTTTCCGTTCAAATATGGTCAACGTAAGTGCTGAACCTCAATCGCTTGTGTTGTTGCACCACACGCCGTTGTAAGATTCCAATTAGAAGCCCTTATTATAAATCGCTAGTGTTCTGAGGCAGATTGATAGCGCTAAATATCAGTTATAGGTTTTTGTGTCAATCAATAGTTTAAAACCTTTATGGCTTGTGATATTTTTAAAATACAGCAATCATAACGATGTTCGACGTTACCACTTACAAGCTAAACAAGCGGGAGACTGGTTCAAGTTAGAATCACTGACAAGTCGATACTAAGCGCTAACGACTGATGTTTTGCGGTAGCAATTGCAATTTCTACTCATTACAAACAATCGGTGTCAACATTGACGATTGACAGCGTGAGCGTCGTTTTACAAAGCGCTGTGACTAAATGCCCCGAGCATTATCTCAAAATAGATTAAATGCTTGGCTGTCAGAAATTTTCTCAGAATTTCCACTGAACGGTTCCTTCAAACTTTTGAGGAATATCAGATCTTTGCTAGAAATGCCACGCGATTCTAAAAATTAACTTGGTTTTTCAGTTAACAAATTCGCTGACCTTCTGCATACTCTGATATCGCTCGGTTGTCGACGCTTAGAAATACGCTATTGTACGCTTCTGATCGGGCTACCACGCACCGTCTCGAATAGACAAAATGCCCGGTAGTTAGAACCATATTTTCTTAGGATTGATGTTGCCTCTGGTTTAGCTCGGATCGGAAGTGACTTTAAAAGGTTTATCTAGTATTTTCTTTGAGAGAGAATAAACATCATTTGAAGCATAAAAGGGCATCACTCTCCTGAGGGCTGTATTTGAATCGATGATCGAGTAAAACTTATTGTGAAATACCGCCATCGCGTCGAGTCCAAGTTGTCCAAGTTACGGCGATTTGATAGTGTGCAAGATGGTTTTAAGAGCAAAATTATTTTCATGTTTCTTTGGTTTTGAAAATTTGCCAGCACTGGAGCGTACAGAATAATACTTTCTTAATCTGCATTAAATCGACTTGCGAAAATAAATCCGATAATTAGAACTTCCACTCTAGATTTTTTCAGAAAATTGCAAATATAGCCGAATCTTAAGAATCTATCCCTTACCTTTTCTCAGCGGGTGCAGTTCCTTTTAGTTCCAATGATCTTTAGTTAGGGTTAGGTTAAGGTTAAATATTTGCATGACAGTCGAATTTGAAAGTAAATCAATGGCAGGGACTGAAAACAAATTAACGAAGAAATATAGAACGGGGAACGGGAAACGGAGATCGGGGAACGGGGAACGGGGAACGGGTAAAGGGGAACGGGGAACGGGGAAAGGGGAACGGAGAACGGAGAACGGAGAACGGAGAACGGAGAACGGAGAACGGAGAACGGAGAACGGAGAACGGAGAACGGAGAACGGAGAACGGAGAACGGAGAACGGAGAACGGAGAACGGAGAACGGAGAACGGAGAACGGAGAACGGAGAACGGAGAACGGAGAACGGAGAACGGAGAACGGAGAACGGAGAACGGAGAACGGAGAACGGAGAACGGAGAACGGAGAACGGAGAACGGAGAACGGAGAACGGAGAACGGAGAACGGAGAACGGAGAACGGAGAACGGAGAACGGAGAACGGAGAACGGAGAACGGGGAACGGGGAATCCGGAATCCAAAAGGAAAGGAGGGAACAGGAATAGAGACTAGGAGTGAGAATAACTGCCACCGAGAAGCGGTAACAGGAAATCAAATGTTCAGTTCTTTACGTTCCATCTAACTAGTAGATTCCATGCTGCAGTGAGTCACAATGATTAGTAATAGATCACATCACAGATGAAGTCAAAATGTGGTAAAAACAAAAAGGTGGCACTCGAAGCACAGCCACTGATATCCTTACCACATTTTAACATCTAAAGAGAAGAAGAAATGAAAATTGGTAATGGTGACGTCATCTGTGCGTCTGTCAAGAACTAATCAAAATGCACGCGCACTGAAGCTTATCATATGATTCTTTATAAAGAAATCTCCAGCATGAAAGGACAGTTGGTATACTACAGCACAAGTAACATGAAATCTAAGCCAGATGGGCTAAAGGGAATACTTAGGACCTTTTCTAGTCTAGCTCGCTGAAATATTTGAAGACAATTACAATCAGAATGATGAAATAACAGGAACGGGTCCTTAAGTTTGCCGATGAGAAATTCACGATTAACATCAATAGCGGGCTCCCTGCCAAAATAAGAAAAAAAACGCTATTTTGTTAGTGCACGCGTTTGTAACGTTTGTAAAAAGCATTGATTGTAAGACAGCGCCGTGCGATATTATCGTAAGCGATAAAGGTGTTATTCCACGTCAAGGAGATTCTGTCTACAATATCAACAGATTTTCAATTATGAATGTGTTAAGAAGAAAGAAGATGTCAACCAAGGTTCATCGTTTCACTTAAGTCCATATGAAATGTGCGGCAGGGAGTGTAGAGAATCGATATTTCGATATTGAGTGTTGAGGCGCACAACCTACACGGTTGAATAGTTATATACAAACAGACAAAGCGTAGCAATTTACTTAAGAGATGTGACATTTGAGTTAAAGAATACAACTGTAATGCTAATATTCTCTTGCTTTCTCCCATGCTGAAACCACCAGAAAAGGCTTCCGACATTACCTTTGGCGACTTAGCCGATTAAGGTGCACAATCTGCTTGGTTGAAAAGTTAATTGCAGAAAAGAAACTACTCAATTTGCAAACAGACAATGTGAAGGAATGCACTTAACAGATGTGTTATCTGAGTGAAATAATACTATTGTAATGTTAATATTCTTTTTCTTTCTCCCAAGCAGAAATCACCAATGAGGGCTTCCGGCATAGCCTTTGACGAATTCCCAAGTTCAAAGGCGCACAATTCACATGGTTGAACATCAACTTAGTTGAAAAGTTACTTGCAGAAAATAAACTTCTCAATTTGCAAACAGACAACGTGAAGCAATGCACTTAATAGATGTGACATCTGAGTGAAATGTTACAATTGTAATGTTAATATTCTCTCGCTTTCTCTCAAGCAGAAATCACTAATGAGAGCTTCCGACATTGCCTTTGGCAAATTCCCAAGTTCAAAGGCGCACAATTCACATAGTTGAATAGTTATTTATAGAAAATAAACTTTTCAATTTGCAAACAGACAATGTGAAGCAATGCACTTAATAGATGTGTTATCGGTAAAGTTTCCGCACAGCCCCATACTATTGTAAAACAAATCTGTTTTCCCAATGGAAATGTATTGTATTTGTTATCGTTTTCTCTGTTCAAGAACTGAATGTATAATGTAGGATGGGGCTGTGCGGAAATTTTACCGTGTTATCTGATTGAGAGAATATAATTGAAATGTTAATATTCTCTTGCTTTTTCCGGAGCAGAAACCACCAGAAAAGGCTTTCGAATTTGCCTTTAGCGAATTCCTACGTTCAAAGGCGCACAATCCACTTGTAATTTGCACTTAATGAATCGGTAACATCTGAGTGAGAGAATACAATTGTAATGTTAATATTCTCCTGCTTTCCACTAGAAAAGGCTTTCGACTTTGCCCTTGGCAAATTCCTGCGTTCAAACAGTATATTAAAATTGGTGTGACGATTCATCTTCACACTATAGCTAGGTCACTTTGTTTGTCTTGAAAGAGGATTATCAATTTACCGTATGTGAACTCGCAGAAGGAAATAATTGCAAGCAACAAACAAGCAAGGCTCTGAAGTCCTATAAAAGAGGTTTTACTGTACGGAAAGGTAAGACATTACTGGTTTGTACTTGGTCAGATTATCGTCAAGGTTTGAAGAACTGAATTTTTATATGAAGCAAGGCTGATCGAAATAACTCCCAACTTGTTCCAACCGAGCTGCAAAAACAAAGCATGCTTAGATTTCGCTTTTAAAGAACCAATAGTTTATGTATTACAAGACACACTGACTTGGAAATAGATTTGTTGAAATAAGATAATTCCTTAAAGTGCCGCTCTCGCAAGGGGTGATCCCCTTGGAAAAAAGGTTTTATTTTATTTTTTGCTCATGAAAAGGGTTTAGGACACTTGTCTCAAAAATAATTTAGTTGTTATTCAATTCTCTTTTTTTGCGTCGTCATAAGCCAAAACTGATTTTTGGCTAAACCACCCGTGTGGACAGCGATCGAAAGTGTAAATTTCACAGATTTTCTCCAACGCGCAGCGACGTAATAATATGGCTCACGGAATTCTATCTTACTACATGTTGCAAGATGTATTCAGTCAGTTTACAGACAAAATATGGAAACTTCACCTGAAATATTCATCATACCAGTGTGATCAGAGGATGCCCTTCTCTTAAACCTTAATTTGCACATCAAGAATTCACAGAGGTGTTCGAAAGAATTCTCAAAGTGCAGGGGTTAATCGGGCCAAAAAGGTATATTAGTGCATAGCTTATACGCCAATAAGGTCTCCGATTGCCTCAAACCCGCGGGTATACTAATGTCTAAAATGTCTAATTTTCATCCACCAACATCTTGAAAACAACGCAAATCCATGTGTTTGCTAAATTGCGCTCTTGTCAAAGATCATTAACATAATTCTGAAAATTGACCAAGATCTCCTTTTGACTGTTCAAACTTCGTTTGCTTATCTTCTAATTCGAGGATTTTAGGTTTTCAAAACAACTGAATGGAGAATAGATGCCCAGTTGTCCTAAAACTTTGCGTAAACGTGATCGATCGAAACGCTTTCACGCTTGCGTGACTTACAAAGTGAACGAAGGTGATCGGAAGGCACCTTAACGATAACTTTCGTTGAAATATTAGGTCATGAACTAAGCACAGTGTGGATAAGATCGAAATAAAAGAATAACATTTGACACTCTGGTCATTACAGATATATCGCGTAGCTTAACAGGACACACAAACAAGTTAAAATACGTCATAGTGTTTTTTAAAAAACAACACGCATATATATGCATACACTCTGAAAGAACTCTTGTAGTTTCTCCACCGAGATTGAGCACACGGAACGCAATGAACTAGCCCTCCTTTCTGCAAATTTGTCTCCATCATTAATGACTTAACACTATAATGGACCGCTACGGTTTTGAGCGACAAACTCGACATCCCTCTGCGACCATCAAAATGGATCGTGAGGTGTTATGTTAATTTTTCCCTTGTTATATGACCTGTTACGCGGGTTATAAAAAGTGAGACCAAAATTAGTTAACGTGAAGGATTAGAATCAATCGTTATTAAAACGGACTGAACAATTTTACATTTGACAGAGGATTTTAATTTGTCTTTTGAAATGTTTACTTGATTCGTGAAAAGCAAAGATTGTAGCGGCTGCGAGTATTTCAGTCCTGATTTCTTTGCTGGAATGCCAGGACGACGGATCGAGTCATTCGAATTGCTTTCAGCTATCCAGCGAAATCCTCAAGTACAAGTTAATTTTGTTCCATTCCGATCATTCTAACCTCGAAATGGAAAAACAAAACAGACATGACTAAATCGAAGATTTTTTTAATATCCTTCAGAACTTTTTTCTCTTTCATTTCGAGAAGGGGGTTCATAAGTTGCTTTATATAATGAGCTATTAAGCCCCGCGCGCGCAATCCTGTAGAAAACCGTAGTGAAGGCTGACGTGTATCGGGCCAGACGGGTCGACGTAAACCCCGGGCCTCACACCCCGATTAGCTGAAGTGCTCTCCTGCGGTTGGGGAATAACTCATCCGATATGTCATTTAATATAAGTGGTAATCAACTTAAACTAGTTAGATTTTCAAGCGATCTGTGTTTGGTTTCAACTCAGTCTCATCGCATATCTCTCAAAACGTAATTTGATCAGTTGCCTTTAACCATAGTGATATATGCTCTGCTCTGAAAAGTTGCCTTGCCTTCTAAAATCGACGCTGGAACGCATCGCGTTGGGGAAATGTGTTTCACTACTAGAATTTAAGAGCTAATTTGAGAGCTAATCAGAACATTTCTTGTACTTAGAAGAAAATGCCGGATCTACGGCGTATAATCTTGGTTATGAATTGCCAAATTTTGAGAAAATTCAAGCTCTTGATGATGACATGTCAAAGACAGTAAGGACTTTTTTTAATAAGCAAACACCAATTTTAATTAGCTAACACCAATAATCTTAATTTTGTTGTTGTTGTTGTTTTTTATCCAAAAAAATATCAATCGACTTTTGAAAAACTAACAAGATCAAACAGTTGCATATTTGCAAGAGGAAAATGAAGTCCTAAATCCACTGAGTAATAATTACTCTTGATAAACTCGCTAAAATTCGATAACATGTTCACAAAATGTATCTATGACAATTCAAGAGAAGTTAAAATTTCCATGGGCAGCAATAGATGCCAGATCTGTTTCAGGAGCGCGTAGAGTGAGGGACTGGGGGGGGGGGGGGGGGGCTTTAGCCCCCCACTTTTTTGTAAAACAAAAATAAATGAAACAAAGAATAATTTAACAAAAATAACAGAGCCAAAATCAGCCCCCCCCCCCCCTCTCAAAAACTTGCTGCGCGGTCCCTGTGTTTATGGAACGGGTAAGTCTTTCAGCAAAAGATTCGAATTTATCCGCAGTTCAAATATATGTCTTTCATATATTCACAGTCGTTTATTCACCACTTTACGGGCTTATTTGGAACCAACATGATAACCAGCTCCCAATTGGCTTGTTAGCTCAGATGGTAGAGCGCTGCACCGGTATCGCAGAGGTCACGGGTTAAAATCTCGTACAGGCCTGAATATTTTTCAGGCCTTATTTTCACTAATGCTCAAGTAGCGTGTATTATTGCGAGGATCACTTTCATTCGCGTCTTTATCCGCTATTCAAATATGTGACTTTCATAGATTCACAGTCGTTTATGCAAATCTGTCTTGTACATAAAGGAAAGGGGATACAATGTGACATATCATTATTTTGTAAATAATTGAGAGCATTTTTGCTACTTTTCTTCACCGTTACTAAGTAACAGTCAGAGGCCTGGGCACGAGATGGATGTTTCAAACACAGCTGTGTACATATTAATGATTGTTTCGCTAATCAAAGATGCGTAGATCATTCTTTCTTTCTTATTTCATCGCCTACTATAAACTCGTCCTTGAATCGTGAATAGACAACGGAGAAAATCATTTTAAGTCATTTGGTTGCCCGAAATGTTTATTTGAGGATGAAAATCAAGGAAGATCAAGTTTTTATTGCCAGGCTAATAGAGACGATTGCTACTTCTTCGTGCTAAGCTCTTGTCACGCAAAGGTGAAGACACAACTTACGATAAAGAGTGAATCTGATCCTCACACACACAGTGCTGAGGGAGGAAAGTACGTACTGCCTAAAGGTATGAAATGAAATGAATTTATCAAAATAACAGGTGAAGTATTTATGTTCTCACACTCAGCGATAAAAAAGTGAAGGACTGCGTGTGTTTGTTGCCTCTGTACTTTATTTGTTGCCTCTTTACTCTTAAGCCCAAGATGTCAGATGTGGTCTGTTACATATAGTTTGTCATACCCAACTTAATTTTTCTACTGACTACATAATTTATTATCCGTTTCCCTTGAGCAATACAATCATTCGAATCATCGAGTAGATCCTTGGGGGAAAACAATGTTCCCTAATCTTCTTGTAAACAGTTGATGAGCTGAAAAATGTGAACCTAGAACTGAGTTAAAATCCAATTGAAGCTCTAACCACTCCAGCATACGCGCGAAAAGCTGATTAAAAGCAAGGATGTGCTCTTCGGAGCTTTGCTCGTATTACTTAAATATTGCTCTTTTACTCGATGAAAAATACGGTTTCATTGAAATTTCAGCTCATAAGCTATATTCATACAGGTAATTTTAAACAATAACAAGCATAATTTTGGACAAGAGAATTTGTGCTCGTGTTCTTTTTGTTTTGGTTCATGGAGTAAAACAAATAAACGCGCTTATTATTTAGTAAAACAAAAATAAAATTAAATGCAAGCAACGTTTTAAACTGTCAATGAAAGACAATTTCCTAGACAACGCTTCTTAATAGCAGTTATTTTAGACAATACAAATATTTCTGCGAGTCAAAAGAAGTTTGAACTCAACGGTTTAAAGTTCGAATAATTTGAGAGACCTTTCTTCATGTTTTCAACTTGCAGTTGTTTTATAACAGGCGAAACACTTGTATCGCCAGCGAATCGTGGTAATGAAAACTGACTAATTCCGCTGCTTCGCAATCATTTGGCAATGAGGATACTTAGTTTAAAACACGTGCCAAAAAAACTAAACGCTATCAAGGTACAGCATGACTCCCTCTTACTATTTAACTTAACAGATCACCGTAATAAATTATAACTTTAACGAACTATAATTGTACCTCGCCAAATAACTTTGGCTCAGTAATTTCCTAATCTTTTTGTTCATTCAGTTCTTACCTCAGTCTCCTTTTTTGACTGGCCTTTGTTAATAAAGACGGGGAGAGAGATGATACGTTTAACTTACTTTGTTTGAATCTAGTCTCTTACATCTAACTCTAGATATTTGAGATTTCCACACTTATAGAGATCTGCAATATTTAACCAAATGGTGAGAGGACAATAATCTTGTTTGAAATGTTTCCAACTGTGAGTGCCTATTAGTTATCTCCCAAAGGCACATAGGGCGTGGTTGTAATTTACATTTAATCTTCTTAGATAGGCTATACCTTGTGAAATTACTCTATAAAACACCCAGGCTTAGTTTTTGACATCTTTATGTCGTGGAAGGCTCACGCACAATATTAGTTTAAAAAAATGTGTTGACAAGAAGTAAGACGGAGTCTCCGACGAAGCAGTTCTGCCGATTCACTTGAGTTAAAGATTTCGTTCATTTTCCTGTATGTTGTAAGAAATTCATGAACTTATACCAAAACCACAATCAGCTTGATCGGATCTCTTTATTTCACTGAGTGTGCGGATATAGAAGTTTACTTGAGAGAAGCGAATCACGACGAATATTTACCATTTCAAGGGTTTATTTGGAACCAACATAACGACCAACTCCCGGTTGGCTTGTTAGGTCAGTTGTTTGAGCGCTGCACCAGTATCGCAGAGATCATGGGTTCAAATCCCGTACAGGCCTGAATTCTTTTTTCAGGCCTTATTTTCATTACTGCTTAAGTAGTGTTCATTCCTGCGAAGATCGCTTTCATATTCACGTCTTTATCCGCAGTTCAAATATGTGACTTTCATATATTCACTGCCGTTTATGCAAATCGATCTTGTACACGAAGGAAGGGAATACAATGTGACATATCATTATTTTGTAAATAATTGAGAGCATTTTTCCAACTTTTCTTCACCGTTACTAAGTAACAGTCAGAGGCCTGGGGACGAGATGGATGTATCAAACACGGCTGTGTACATTCTTTCTTCCTTATTTTATCACCGTTTTCTCCTATAAACTGGTCCTTGAATCGTGAATAGACAACGGAGAAAATTATTTCAAGTCATTTGATTGCCCAAAATGTTTATTTGAAGAAGGAAATCAAGGAAAATCAAGTCTTAATTGCCGGGCTAATAGAAACGATTGCCACTTCCTCACGCTAAGCTCTTGTCACGTAAAGGTGAAGACACGATAAAGAGTGAATCTGATCCTCATACACAGTGCTGAGGGAGGAAAGGACTTACTGCTTAAAGGTATGAAATGGAATTAGTTTATCAAAATAACAGGTGAGGTATTTATGTTAATTCTTACACTTAGCGATGACAAAGGGAAGGACTCCGTGTATTTGTTACCTCTTTACTTTAAAAGTCCAAGATGTCAGATGTTGTCTGTTACACATAGTTTGTCATACCCAACTTAATTTTTCTATTGACAACATAATTTATCATCCGTTTCCCTTGAGCAATACAATCACTCGAATCACTGAGTAGATCCCTTAATCTTCTTGTAGCCTGTTGATGAGCTGAAAATGTGGACCTAGAACTGAGACAAAGTCCAATTAAAGCTGATCGCTTCAGTATGCGCGCAAAAAAATGAATAAAAGCAAGGGTGTGCCAGTCGAAGCTTTTCTCGTGTTAACCAATTACTGCTCTTTTACGCGATGGAAAATACGGTTTTATTGAAATTTCAGTTCATAAACTATACTCATATAAGTAATTGATCGCCAGAATGTGCTATGAAGCTTTGGATTTTAAACAACTACAAGTATAATATTGGATAAGAAAATGTACGCTTGTTTTCTTTTTGTTTTGGTTTATGGAGTAAAACAGATAAACGGGCTTATTATTCAGTAAAACAAAAATAAAATTAAATGCGAGCAATGTTAAAAATTGCAAATGAAAGACAATTTCCTAGACAACGCTTCTTAATAGCAATTATTTTGAACAATACAAAAACCTTTGCGAGTCAAGTGGAGTTTGAACTCAACGGTTTAAAGTTCGAATAATTTGAGAGACCTTTCTTCATGTTTTCGACTTGTAGTTGTTATATAACAAGCGAAACACTTGTATCGCAAGCGAATCATGGTGATTAAAACTCACTTATTCCGCTGCTTCACCATCATTCAGCGATAAGGATACTTAGTTTACAACACGTGCCAGAAAAACTAAACGCTATCAAGGTACAGCATGACTCCCTCTCACCATTTAACTTAACAGATCACCGTAATAAATTACAACTTTATTGAACTATAATTGTACCTCGCTAAGTAATTTTGGCCTAGCAATTTCCTCATTTCTTTTCCTCATTCAGTTCTTGCCTCAGGCTCCTTTTTTGATTGGTCATTACTAATTAAGACGGGGAGAGAGATGATATGTTTCCCTTAATTTGTTTTATATGTTGTCTCTTACATCTAACTCTAGATATTTGAAATTTTCACATTTATAAAGATAAGAAGTATTTAACTAAATAATTAGATGGCAAAAATCTTGTTTGAAATGTTTCCAACTGTGAGTGCCTATCATTTATCTATCAAAGGCACATAGGGCGTGGTTGTAATTTATATCTGAATCTTCTCAAAAAAAAGTTATATCTTGTGAAATAACCCAGGATTAGTTTTTGACATCTTTATATCGTGGAATACTCACGCGCAATATTTGTTTTAAAAAAATGTGTTGACAAGAAGTAAGACGGAGTCTCCGTCGAAGCAGTCCTGCCGATTCGCTTGAGCTACAGATTTCGTTCATTTTTTTTTTTGTATGTTGTAAGAAATTCATGACCCTCTACCAAAACTACAATTTACTTGATCGGATCTCTTTATTTTACCGATTGACAGACATCAAAGTTTACTTGAGAGAAGGCGAATCACGGCGGCTTTCAAGACCTTTGTTTATCATAACTTTGGAGGACAAATAGAGAAAACTGAGAAACTAGATTGAAAACATATACCAATGTTGTGTTTATTATGTCTGTATCTTATCCATTGAGGCGGCTTTTGTAAGGGTAACCGAACCCCTTACCACGCCTCTCCACCCTGCGTCTTGCCTCAGTGAATTGTTCCCTCTTTACCCAGCGGTTATTTTCGCGAAATACATGTAAACGTGGCATCATATTCTAATCAAGCCTCGTTTCACTGTTCTTGTCGATGACGAAATCAAAATGCCGCTGTGAGTTTGCTTCGTCTAATGAAGCAGTTGTGTGTTGCAGTTCCTACACCATATGGGAATGAAAGCTTCAGTGACGCTGTCGATTTCCACTTGTGGAATTGAAGGTAAAAATTAGCAGAGTAGCTGCTGGAAAATTCGGCGCTGGGTAAGGACGACTGATAAGTTGAACGAAAACAACATTACCTGGATCAGTTTACTACGAAAAGACATCGACAGATGACAGGACCATTAAAATAGATAATCTCACGTTGCTTGCGTCCTTCTGAGGCAATTGGATATTTGCACTAGCCGACTTTCCCTCGAGCAGACGCTCCTATCACATGGCCAACCTTCTCTGCCTTTATTCATCAGCTCCCACAAACATTTCATCACACTGTAATGGATTTTTCCAGTAAAGAATTTTTCCTCGGTTATCCCTACTAAGGGTTAGACTAATTATGGTAGAAGGACTTGGCTCTTTAATTCAGCAGCGCGGAATTTTTCTGAATTCCCATTAAGCAGTGCAAATGCCGAGAGCACACAGATTTTCTTCCCCCCAGCAAGACTTATTTGTTCTCATGATAATGTGTAATGATGATGAGGGATTTCTATAGCGCCATTTCCTTGAGCTAACGGTGCTGTATAACACTTTGAGGGGGACTTTGGCCTGACTGCATTAAACAGTTTACAATTTTGTTGAAACGATTTCGGAAACGAGGCCAGACCACAACACCAGAAGCTACATTTCCTACTCCAGCTCTGCTAGAAGTGCTTGGGCTTTTTATCGTGACTTTTGATGATGTTTCGTTGTAACTTAAGTATATTTTATGCTTCAATGAAATGATATCACTTTGATTCGTTCATGGATATCACCCTTCGAGCTGATAGGCCACCTTGTTAAAATAAAGCTTTTTTCAACTTTACTGCAACCTCTATTAGATAACGAGATATCTCAACAGTTCAAGGGGCGAAATAACCAACGGTAGAAGGGAATGAAGCGCATGAAACTTCACTTCTCAACTTAAAAAAAAAACCATATAACTTAAGGTAATAGCCTTCATGGAAAAGTGTCTCTTTAGCATTTTTAGACCCACATCTTTCTCAATGTAGTCTTCATACAACCACGTTCTACTACGCTTTTTTTCAAATAGTTCATCCACAATTTCTCCATCAATCTTTCGTTTACTTGAATTTCTGTTCCAAGGACGCAAACGTTTTCATGTGGTTCCGGTAAGAGTACAATTTTATGCTCGTTCTTTCTCCCGCTCTTTCTTGAGATGCGCTTACCCTTTTGTTTATATTTCTAATTGTTTCTTTCCTTAGATAAATTCAAATTTAAAAAAAAAATGCCAATCAAGAGCCAAACAATTACAATTAGAGTATTAGGAGTTAAGATCTAATGATATCCTTAAAATAAGTTGTTTAAAGCGAAGCATAGGAATCCTCAACAATTTTATCACCTTTTTAAACTTCTGATTATCTTTTGTTTTTGAAAGTCAGTCGAAAGCTTTTGTTTTATATCGACTATTTTGACACTATCAATTAACTGAGATGATATAGAGGAGTTTGTGCCATATTGGCTAAAATAAGTCCAGTTGTGACAGATGTACTGAGAATATTGACTGGATTGTAGCGGAAAGACCTTAATGATTAACATTGAAAGTACACGTATATGATATACTGTATTAGTCGCCAGTGTCACTTCCACGACTGTCTAATTTTTGATCTACACGAATTTTGTTCAAGACAATCTTTTTCTTCCTAATTCCCCTTATATAATCTTAATTTTGTTGTTGTTTTTGTCGTTGTTTTTCATCCAAAAAGGTATCAGTCGACGTTTGAAATACTAACAAGATCAAACAGTTGCACATTTGCAAGAGGAAAATGAAGTCCTAATTCCAGTAATAGTTACTCTTGATAAACCCGCTAAAGTTCGATAACATGTTCACAAAATATGTCTATGACAATTTAAGAGGAGTTAAAATTTCCATGGGCAGCAATAGATGTCAGATCTGTTTATGGTACGGGTAAGTCTCTTAGCAAAAGATTCGAAGCATTGGCGAGACTCTTATAAACTTCGAAAGTAATATAAAGGACACTATTTTTTCTTTTTTTTTCATTCACATCAGATTGTTTCAAACGATATGTCATTCAAATAACTCAAATTTAAATTCATTGCACTGTTCTCCACCGTCTCTATGCAAGCAGGTAATTGAACAAATTCTTTTTACCATATTAACAGAAGTTCTTTTTGACTCTATTCACGGCAAGCTTCTTTGCATAAGATTGGGAGCTAGACTATCTACTAACTTTTAAACTGAAAAAGCACATTTCCATTTTTTTCCGCTCTAGTTTCCGCCCCGTTTTTTCAAAACATGCAAATCTATGTTAATATGAAAGCGATCTTCGCAGTACTGAACACTACTTGAGCAGTAGTGAAAATTTTATCCGCAGTTCAAATGTGTCACAGTCATTTATTTACCACCTCACGAGTTTGTTAGGAACCAACATAATGACCAACTCCCACTTGGCTTGTTAGCTCAGCTGGTAGAGCACTGCACCAATATCGCAGAGATCATGGGTTCAAATTCTGTACAGACCTGAATTTTTTTTTTCAGGCCTTATTTTCATTACTGCTTAAGTAGTGTTCACTACTGCGACGATCGCTTTCATATTCACGTCTTTATCCGCAGTTCAAATATGTGACTTTCATATATTCACAGTCGTTTATGCAAATCTATCTTGTACACAAAGGAAAGGGAACACAATGTGACATATCATTATTTTGTAAATAATTGAGGGCATTTTTCCAACTTTTCTTCACCGTTACTAAGAAACAGTCAGAGGCCTGGGCGCGAGATGGATGTATCAAACACGGTTGTGTACATTCTTTCTTCCTTATTTTATCACCTTTCTCTCCTATAAACTGGTCCTTGAATCGTGAATAGACAACGGAGAAAATTATTTCAAGTCATTTGATTGCCCAAAATGTTTATTTGAGAAAGTAAATCAAGGAAAATCAAGTCTTAATTGCCAGGCTAAATAAAGTGTGAATCTGATCCTCACACACAGTGCTGAGGGAGGAAAGTACGTACTGCTTAAAGGTATGAAATGAAATGAATTTATCAAAATAACAGGTGAAGTATTTATGTTCTCACACTTAGCGATGACAAAGTGAAGGACTCCGTGTATTTGTTGTCTCTCTGCCTAAAAGTCCAAGATGTCAGATGTGGTCTGCTACATATAGTGTGTCATACCCAACTTTTAAGTTTTTTACTTACAACATAATTTATTATCCGTTTCCCTTGAGCAATACAATCACTCGAATCACTGAGTAGATCCTTGAGGAAAAAAATGTCCCCTAGAAGAATGTGGACTTAGAACTGAGTTAAAATCCAATTGAAGCTGATCACTCTAGCATGCGCGCGAAAAAGTAAGTAAAAGCAAGGATGTGTTCGTTGGAGCTTTTCTTGTGTTTCTTAGATACTTCTCTTTGACGCGATGAAAAATACGGCTTTATTGATATTTCAGTTCATAAACTATACTCATATAGGTAGTTGATCGCCAGAATATGTTAAGAAGCTTTGAATTTTAAACAATAACTTGTATAATTTTGGACAAGAGAAGGTGCGCTCGTGTTCTTTTTGTTTTGGTTTATGGAGTAAACAGATAAACGGGCTTATTATTTAGTAAAACAAAAATAAAATTAAATGCAAGCAATATTATAAATTGCAAATGAAAGACGATTTCCTAGACAACGCTTCTTAATTGCAATTATTTTAACGAGTCAAGTGGAGTTTAAACTCAGCGGCTTGAAGTTTTGAATAATTTGAGGGACCTTTCTTCATGTTTTCGACTTGTAGTTGTTTTATAACAGGCAAAACACTTGTATCGCCAGCGAATCGTGGTGATGAAAATTGAGTAATTCCGCTGCTTTTCTATCACTCGGCAATAAGGATACTAGTTTACAACAAATGCCAGAAAAACTAAACACTACAAGGATACAATATGACTCCCTCTTACCATTTAACTTAACAGGTCGCCGTAATAAATTATAACTTTATCGAACTGTAATTGTATCTCACCAAGTAACTTTGGCTCAACAATTTCCTCATTTATTTTCTTCAGTCAGTTCTTGCCTCAGGCTCCTTTTTTGACTGGCCATTACTAATTAAGACGTGGAGAGAGATGATATGTTTCACCTAATTTGTTTTATATGTAGTCTCTTACATCTAACTCTAGATATTTGAAATTTTTACACTTATAAAGATCTGCAGTATTGAACTAAATGGTTAGAGGACAAAAATCTTGTTTGAAATGTTTCCAACTGTGATTGCCTATTATTTATCTCTCAATGGTACATAGGGCGTGGTTGTAATTTACATCTGAATATTCCCAGAAAGGCTATATCTGGTGAAATTACCCAGGATTAGTTTTTGACATCTTTATGTCGTGGGAAGCTCACGCCCAATATTTGTTCGAAAAAATGTGTTGACATGAAGTAAGAAAGAGTCTCCGTCGAAGCGTCCTGCCGATTCCCTTGAGGTACAGATTTCGTTCATTTTCCTTTATGTTGTAAGAATTTCATGAACTTATACCAAAACCACAATCTACTTGATCGGATCTTAAGCGAGTGTACGGATATCAAAGTTTACTTGAGAGAAGGCGAATCACGACGGCTTTCAAGACCTTTGTTTGTCATAACTTTGGAGGACAAATAGAGAATGAAATACGTGAAGGAAAGCTTCAGTGACGCTGTTGATTTCCTCTTGTGGAATCGAAGATAAAAATTGGCAGAGCAGCTGCTGTAAAATTGGGCACTAGGTAAGGACGACTGATAAGTTGAACGAAAACGACGTTACCTGAATCAGTCTCCTACGAAAAGACATAAACAGATAACAGAGCCATTAAAATAGGTCTGCCTAGATAATTACACATTGCTCGCGTTCTTCTGAGGCAATTGGATATTTGCACTAGTCGACCTTCCCTCGAGCAGACGTTCCTACCACAAGGCCAACCTTCTCTGCCTTTACTTTTTAGTTCCCACCAACATTTCATCATACTCTAATGGATTTTTTTAACAAAGCATTTTTCCTTGGTTATCCCTTACTGAGGGTTAAACTTAATTATGGGATAAGGATTTAGCTCTTTAATACAGAAGCGTGGAGTTCGCACACAGACTTCCTTACCCCCAGCAAGACATATTTGTTCTCATCATAATGTGTAATGTTAATGAGGGATTTCTATAGCGCCATTTCCTTGAGCTCATGGCGCTTTACTACACTTTGAGGGGGACTTTGGCCCGACTGCATTCAACAATTCACGATTTTTGAAAAAAGAAATTTGTAGATGTCTTCAATTTCGTAAACGAGATCAGACCACAACACCGGGACCTACGTTCCCCTCTCTCTGCAAGAAGTGTGTGGGCTTTATATCATGAGTTTGATGATGTTTCGTTGTAACTTAGGTATATTTTAGAATTTTGGTATGATACATGGTGTTGATTCGTTAATGCGGGTAAATCTCAAGATGCAAGGCCTCCATGGATATTAGCCTTCGAGCTGTTAAAACAAAGCTTTTTCAACTTTACTTGAACTTCTATTAGATAACGAGATATTTTAACAGTTCAAGGGGCGAGATAGTCAACAGTAAAAGGGAAGGAAGCGCATGAAACTCCACTACTCAGCTACGAAAAAAACGCATTCAACTAAAGATAATAGCTTTGATTTAAAAGTCTCTCTTAAAAATTTTTAGACCTACAAGTGGCTTAGAGGTAGTAGGCACTGTCAATCAGTATGCTTTCATGTGCGTTTATAAGTTAATCTTTAATGTAGTCTTCTAACAAACACTTTCTACTGCGCTTTTTTCAAATATTTCCATCCAGAATTTCTCCATCAATCTTTGGTTTACGTGAGTTTCTGTCCCATGAAAGCAAACGTTTTCATGTGGTTTCGGTAAAAGTGCTGCTTTATGTTCGCTCTTTCTCCTCTTTTTTCCTGAGCTGCGCTTGCCTTTTTCTTTATGTTTCTCACCGTTTCTTTCGCTTGATAAATTCGAATAAAAAAAAAACGAAAAAATGCCAAACAAGAACCAAACAATTACAATTAGAGTATTAGGAGTAAAAATCTACTGATAGACTTAAAAATAAGTTGTTTAAAGCTAAGCATAGGAATCTGAGACAATTTTATCATCGTAAAAAAACTTTTTTAACTTCCGAATATCTTTTGTTTATAGCAGACGGTCGAAAGCTTTTGTTTTATATGGACTATTTTGACACTATCAATTGACTACATTCATTCATTACTTTGAAGACAGAAGAAATCGTGTTGAACCGGTGTGAATGAAATAGAAATATTTAAATAATAATTTTCAGTTAACCGCGAAATTGAATCGTAGTTACTGGGTTTTAGTCTCTTTAAAGCTTAATCTACATCGCATTTATCGCTTTTAAGGATACAAGAAACGCGAACGACTTGGTAAGCGCCAATTTTCCCGCTATTTTCCCTTGAGCCACAGGTCGCGGTTGATCGCTTCTTACAGGTCCGTATCTCGAACTGCAGGTCTTTGAATAAATAACCAATAGCTTACCACATAAATACCATATTGTGTAAGCAAATGAAGCAACCTGAAAAGTTTTTATCTTGGCGTTAGAAATCAGTTCTTTAAGTATTGAATTTTTTCTTACAAAAATGTGATTTTAGGCAACCATGAGACGAAAGAGAAGATTCAAGACTCAGCTGGCTTGCGGTGGAGTACTTGCTGTCCTGTTTACTGCTTTGGCTTACCATGACCTAAGCAAGGACATTACAAGCGAAAGTACAGCAGTCACAAAAGAACATTCAGGTAGATCATGATATCGTAAACAGTTCGATGTACCTGTAAGGAAAACAGTGAAACAAAAGGTTTTTATATTTTGAAAACAAATATTTTGTTTGACGTCTGATTTGAATACCACCTACAAGGTAAACAAATATTTGTTAGTGGCAGGCCCCCCCACCCCCAGAAGTGAGCCTTCGTAAAATACTCGTTTGATTGTAGATCAGATTCCACATTCAGTATTTCTTCTGGAAACGTTCTGTGTTTAAAACTTATCATCTAAAAAATTAGGTGTCCTACGATTGCAGCTGCTCTGCGGTATTGCCTTCAATAACCACTACGCGAAAACTGGCCTTGCTTCCCATCAGCGTTGGTTTTTCAGATCCCTCCGCTTAAAGGAGAATGATGCTAAATTCAAAGTGAAAATTTTCATATATTTCTTTTGTAGGAAATATATTAGAGAAATTGTTTGTAAGCTTGGTAATCTTGCTGATGGGTCGTTGCAGTTAAATATACTCGATAGGACAAATGAAAGCGATGCAGTTTTTCAAAATGGAAACTTGATAGATTCACAAAAATTCTTAAAGTAGTTTAGTAGCTCACTGAGCTAATGGTTTATCAAAACGATCATAGGCTAAAGTTTTACCTCAAAACCAATTTTTTAAAAAGGAAAACGATAGTTTCCAGAGGCGCAGAGTACCTGTTTCATTCACAGTTTTTCAAGAAGCAGTGACATTGTCAGATAAGTCTTGTCATAACAAAAAAAATTAACACCTACGCACCGCTGAATTATTTGGCTTTGCAGTACAATCATCTGCATGCTCGTAGGTCCCTCGAAACTAAAAAGCTCAAACAATTTCTAATATGGGAATTCCCATATCGTCCTTTATTAACTTGTTTATTTCATTATTACCTTAGATGTGTCATATTGTCACAAACTGAAACATTGCAGTCTTCATTCTTATTCAATTAGGCACTTTATTTCTGAACAAATGCAAGAGCCATTCCCCTCCCTATAAGATGAAAAGTTTTCTACTAATTTCCT
The DNA here is from genome assembly GCF_964200805.1 of Pocillopora damicornis. NCBI lineage: Eukaryota > Metazoa > Cnidaria > Anthozoa > Scleractinia > Pocilloporidae > Pocillopora > Pocillopora damicornis. The sequence continues at coordinate 26,013,499 of NC_142673.1, forward strand.
CGGGTAATTATTTGTTTGCTTTATTTTTATACAGTGTTAGAAGTAATTACATTCTTTTAAAATCCCTTTTAGAAATATCGTTTACGTCAAGGCATCTTTCAGCTCACAAAACCCACAAGCTGAAAAACTGCACGCCACCATCGATAGAGGAGTTCCCGAACGATTTTTTCAACCAGAAGCAAAGGCAACATGGCGCTGTTATTGTTAACTTTGCTGTCGCTTTCTACATGTTCTGGGCCATAGCTATAGTGTGTGATGATTATTTTGTGCCATGTTTGGAGATCATCTGCGAGAAAATGGATCTTCAAAGTGATGTAGCTGGGGCTACGTTTATGGCCTTAGGAAGTTCAGCACCTGAGCTTTTTGCTTCTGTGATTGGTTAGTAACCTGACTTATGGTATCTCTCAGTTATTACGCGAGCCATGATTGGTCAATTTAGAAGGCTGAATTTCACGGTACGACCCGCTAAATTCAGTCGGGAATTTTTTCGTGCTTTCACTGAGCAGTTTATTTTCTTTTTTAGGTGTATTTGTCACAAAAGGAGACATTGGGGTTGGAACTATTTTAGGATCAGCAGTTTTTAACGTACTTTTTGTGATTGGTGTCTGCGGCATTGGGGCAGGCACGGTAAGCTAAGTAAAGCATACGTCAATCAGCAAAATAATACAGGCTTCTCATATGCCAAACACAAAATGCTTTTCAATAAGTAAACAAACCTTTCAATTGCCTGTAACTCTTCTTTGAAGCCTTGATTTATTTCAAATTGTCAACGGTATCTTTTTCTGGCTTTATTCTATCAATTTTAACAAATCTTTCTAACTTTTTAATCTGTTGTTGTTGTTTTTTTCGCTCTACCTGAACAGAAATATCTTTATTTAAATTGGTTTAAAATTTTTTCCTCACGTTCATGTTCACTTGATTCCTTTAGGTTTTGTACCTTGCTTGGTGGCCTTTAGTGAGGGACAGCATGTTCTATCTGTTCAGTCTTGTTATACTCATGTTGGTTCTTATGGATAACATAGTCATCTGGTGAGGAGGTTTCAAATAATTATCGATAGCATTTAAACTTGTATGTGATGATTCGATTGCTAACTTAACAGTGAGGAAAGTGTCTGAAGGGGTAAAAATGGGATCTAGGTTTTGTAAGCTGGTAAATTTTAAAAATAATTTGGCTCAAATGTTGTCCGGAAAAAGGGGTAATGTAAAATTTGATCTGGGAAATTAAATCCGTGCACCCACCCCTCCCCGCCTTTATTGATAATCATGGTCTTTCATTGATTATCTGTTCGTTTCCTGTTCTAACAAACTTGAAAATCACTTATGTTGATTAAAACTTCATGTTCCTGTTGAACACCAGCTAATTACCTGACCATGGTACACAATCCTGGCTGGGCCATGAATGAGAATGATACACGAAATAGAGGTTTGGGAGAAAAAAAAGGAAACAAAACTCCAGCTTTTAAATTCAAAACGAAATCAGTGGATAAGAGTTGAACCAGTTTCACTTTTTTGAAAAACTTTCCTCTAAAAGTATTCATGATATCTCCTCAGGTCAGAAGCCACGGCTATGGTTTGCTTCTACTCAGTCTACCTTCTGATTATGTTTTTCAATCCTCGCATCGAGGCGTGGCTCTACAGGGTGACAAACACAACTAGCCCTGAATACAAGTCTGAACTTCACGCTAATAACGGCAAGAAAAACGAGTACTCAAAAGTTCCCGGAGATGACTCAGAAAATCCTGAATCTGAGAAAAACAAGGAGAAAGACGATTTAGAAGAAGTAAAAGAAGACAACGAACAAAATAAAAAGGAGGAAGAAAAGGAAAAGAAACCTGTATTCTCTGGTAAAATTTCCATTTGATTCTCAAATGTACGTGTACGCTGTACATGTTTCAAGTAACTGATAGGGATTTTTTACCTCCGTGTGCAAAAACTTAAAAGTGTTGTGGCTTGATACCTGTAGATATTTCCACAATTTTGATCATCACGGGCAAAAAAAGATGTTAGAGATCCCTGGAAAGATAGTAAAAAATAACAGTTCGGTGGAAATAAAAGAAAACAGAATATGGATTGTTAAGGATGGAGAAGAGTCCTCCGCTTGTCGAAGGTTACAAGCTATGATGAAACTGTTGCCATAGGAATAAATCCATAGGTTCTAAAAAGAGAAAAGAAAGACTAATGAAAGGTCTTTCAATGTTCTTTTTTTTTTTTTTTTTCAATCCTCAGAAAGCGGCGAGCATTTGGCTCATCACTATGAATATGATCAACAAAGACCTCACGAGGTCCCAGATCTCACCCTAGGAACGCCATTGAGTCCACCGGAAGGAGTCTGGGCTCGCTTCTGCTGGGCGCTTGGGCTGCCAATCAACATTTTATTCTATTTCACAATCCCAGATGTAAAAAAGGAATCTTGTCGTAAGTTCGTGGGATTCTCTTTTGTGGTGTGCATTGTGTGGATTGGTGTGACGTCATATATTCTTGTTTGGATGGTTACTATAATTGGATACACTTTCATGATTCCTGATACCGTTATGGGACTTTCTCTTGTCGCTTTCGGTAGCAGTGTTCCCGACTGCTTATCAAGCCTCTTTGTAGCGCAGAAAGGTGGGTGCCAAATTTGTCTCATCGTTTTATTAAGATTTTGTTTTCTGCAGTAATTTTTTCCTGTTTAACCCTCGACGGATCTTGTGACCACCCAATATTTATCGCATCCCCCGTGGGGGGAAGAGGCTGGGACTAAAAGGACTATTGGGGTCCCCCCTTCGTTTAGGAGGAACGAAGGGGGGACCAGTGCGTCGCTAATGAAAAGGGGGACTGTCGAAAATTGACTGCCAATTAATTGTTGATGCAGAGGGGGGGTGGGGGGGGGGTCACAAGGATATTACATAGCCTTCACAGCGGGGGAGGGAATCTGGTAAATTTATCTTTACACAACTGGTGTAACTTGGACAGTACAACAATAAGCAACTATTGGATGAGTTTGAACATGTTACTATTAATTATGCGAGGTCTGAGTTATTCGCCGAAGGCGGAGACTGATAACAAAGTTACGACTTTTGATAATTCATGATATCGTGAGAAAACGTAATTCTATAATTGTTTTATCCTGCAGTTTTTTAAATAATCTGTACAAGAAGAAACTTCTCTCTGAAGCTTGCAAAAGCTTGAGAACCAGCCACAAGGGCAAGGGCCTTGGAAGCTAGGCAGACTTTGAACTCGGCATATTATTCAATACCTGATGCAGATGTTAGGTTGTCATGTCTACTTCACAAGCTATTGTCTATTGACAGAATGCTCTCTCGACCAATCAGTTTTCATACTCAGTCTGATGCATGATAATTGCAATTCAAGGTTTTTCAGAGAGAAATAAATAACCCTTACTGATCGGGTTGATATCTGTTCTGTAAATTTAGGAGCCGAATTTTAGCCCCACGATTCATGGCTGAGTGCGAAGCGCACAGGTCATTATCGAAGGAGGAAAAAGAGGATTTTTGACACGACGGAATGACAGGCCAAAATTAGCGAGGCATTTATCATTTCCCTTCTGTTTCCGACGGGTTCTTCAAAAACAAAATGAATCAATTTCAAATCTTTGTTCTACTGTTAACACGATTCAGCTTATTAACGTAGACACTAAAAGATCTAAACTAACATTTTCCAAACTTACTGATTTAAAATCACAAATTAATTTGGTGGCATAAAAAAATTTACCATTTAAAGTGACCGCAAAATTTATTAATTGCGGCAAAATATAACACTGAGGCATAAAACACATTGCGTAAAACTTTATTGCAAACTTAGGATAATGGTCGATCCCAGGATTAAAATTCGGAACCCACTCAGTTGCCATTATTTTTTTTTTTACTTTTCCTGTAGGTGACGGAGATATGGCCGTGTCGCACACAGTTGGTAGCAATGTATTCGACATCCTGTTGTGCCTAGGAATTCCCTGGCTTGTCAAAACCACTGTGTGGGACTATGACTCAGCCGTCGTCATCAACAGTCACGGACTCTTCGTCTCTTGTTTCTTCATTTTGGGCTCCATAGCTGTCACGCTGTTTATTATTTACTACTATAAATGGGTTTTGGATAAAAAAGTGGGCTGCATCTATCTTATATTTTACTTTATATTCATGGGCATATCTATCTATGTGGAAATGAAAGCGTTTGGGAAGTACAACCCGCCTATGTGTATCGTAGACGTTTGAATTCCAAGGCCTATCTATATTTGGAAAGCCATTAAAATTGGCCATTGTTATATTTCAATTGACATGGTGTTCGTAGTTCAACTTGTCTGTATGTACTTGAAGAATACTCTGGTCGAGGGTTTTAAACATGAGATGCAACTTTCCTCGATGGCATTCAATCGTCCCTGCATTCTAAAATACCAAACAGTTAGAAAAAAGACTGACAGAGAACAGTTAACATTCATAATAGTATGTCAGAATAATTTGAATCAATCTTGTTTCTGTACTAGTTTCGCCTTTAAGAGAGATAGAACACCTCCGCGACTAGTTTCCTACTCCCATTTGCCACGAACATATACAAAGAACCATGCTGATGATATCATTTGAAGACTTTTCAATTCCAAAAGGATGGATAAGATTTTAAGGCAATGTTATTCTTTTACAGGTTAATCTATCCTACACAGAATTTGCACGAAAAATGACAACAATCCTTGCTGTCATTTTGCGTGCCATTAAACATGCCATTAATCACGGGAGTCAAGGGCTCTGCTGAATTAAACGTGTTTTAAGACACACGCTATTTTTTAAATTAGATTACGAAAGACAATGACTCTACCAGAAAGGAAGTTTGTGAGAGTAGGAAAGTGATTAAAGTTTTTGGTGTATGCAACCAAAAAATAATTTCTTGCTTGGGAAAAATTTTAAGTGCTTTACAGGTGTAAAAAGGTGAGGAACTTTCCACCGGGTGATTAATGAAAAGGATAATATTATTCAGATCAATGCAATAAATATCTTCCTTTTTTGAAATATCTCTTTCATTATTTTGGGGTGTACGGTAAAGGAGCTACTTTTATATTATATTACACTGAGAAATTGTTTTTAATCTGATATATTAAATGCGGTACAAGAATTTCCAGCCCTGAGAAAAACCTTAACTGCACACGCGTAAACTAACGATATTTTATAAGACGTGTGTTTGATGTCGCTAAACAGCTGATATCACGTCACTCTTCCGCGCCACTCTCGTCAGTAAAGTCGGCTTTTCTTGTCAGTGAAGGCCTATGGTGTTTTTATGATAATAAACAAACTAATGTAAGGTTTCTTTTAGATATGAAATTTCTTGTCTCATGTTCAATGCGATATCTCACAACTGAGCGCAGCGAACAAGTAAGATATCAGATTGAACAGGAGAAGAGAAATTCCCCATCTACAAGCAACCATGTATGACCCTATTGCAGCAACAGTATGTTACTGACAAAATACACCCACTGAAATAATTTTACAATATTTTGAGCGCAGAATATTACCACACGAACGAGAGTGGCTTGGGTCATTTTAGCTTTTCGTTTTGCTTTGTTATTTTCACTTTCGGTTCGATTTGGATACCATGGTAACGGCTTGACAAGTAATATCATTCCTGCGATAAATTATGAAATTATCAGGGGCCAACTGGTTGATGTTAATAACACTGAAAGTTGAAATGCTTAACTTGAACACTGACATTTTCTTTACTGGCTTATTCCGAGAGCTAGAGAAAGATTCAATAAGTGTTCAAATTCCCTTAAGATTAAAATGCTACTTTAAAATACGGCCTCTAATCTTCGCGAAAAAGATTTTAAAAACATTTCTAATTTATCAAACATTATGCACAGCTGTCACGTTTAATCATGAATCTTAATGTCATTTTCGCATGCATTTTTATGTTAACTGCATGGAAAAAACACATGACTACGTTTTAGAGAATGCATACGAGTCACAGGCGAAGGTAAATTGCTGGAGGTAAGAAAAAAGAAAACGTTTATTAACAGCCTTAAGTTTAACACTTCAGTTAGGACAAGGCCAAAATCGAAGTCATAACAATCCCGTTGTGAAACGTAGCAGTTGAAATATTACGGCGATGAAAATGTTGCGTCAATTTATTGTTTGATCTAAAACGTAACGTTTAGTTTAACAATATTTATTCAACGCCAGAACATTCTTTATCATCTAGATAGCATTAAGCTGATCCCCCTTTTTAACTCATGGTTGAAAGCCCAAAAATTAACAATGAAAATAAAACCAACAAGGGCAAGATGTGTCCTTGTCATCAATTATACATGGCCATTGATAATACAAAATGTTGATTCACTTGTGTAATTTGTTTTTACTGTCTTATGCTTTTAATTTGACAGAAAAATAATCTTCTGCCGGAAATCGCTTTAGATTTAAAAAAGTTCGCTTGGTTTACTTTGAACTGAATTCGAATTTTCATGGTAAAAATGTTCCTATGGTTCAAAAACTGTAAAAATTTTCAGCGTTTTCAAATGATACGCATAAATAATTTTACTTAATGTCAAAAACACGAAAGCATTAACATCTGCCTACGTTGTGTTTGTGTCTCTTTTTGAAGGGAAGAACGTAAATAAAGATTTGTCGATCAATGGTTTTGACCTTTAAAAAACCCATGTGTTGCGGGTTTTTTCTAAATTTTTCTGAATCGCGATGGCAGATCGGCTGATAATTTTCTAGAATTCCAGGTTTCTCTTTCCATGTCGAGCTTCTAAGCAACTTGGGATTTTATGGTGCATCGTGAGTTATCAGTCGGTTTTAGTCATATTTTCGAGTTTAGTTGATCTAGTTGTCATTCTTTGGCATTTCAAAGTGTCTCAAAATGCTTTCGTTCAAAGGATCTTGGAAGGTGTTTACAGTCGTGTTGAAATATCCATGCATTTCTTTTGTTGTTATTCTATTTCATTGTTTTTTTTTAATGTGTCGTCTGATATGAGCAAATTTTAGGAAATAAAATTTCAAACACCCACCAACTTCACAACTGTCCTCAAATTAAGAAAGATGTTTTTTCGTCTTGTCACGAGCGTGGGACAAAGAAAAATTCTGAGCCCCCATGAGGAATCGAACCTCAGACCTTCGGATTCCGCGCTCCGATGTTCTACCACTGAGCCACAAAGACTCTTCGGTGAGTGGGGTCTATTGCGAAGTTCTAATGACACACATCCTGCATACTGCTAGGATCAGCAATGTCGATAGCGTAATGTTTTTGACGGAAAAGTAGAGATGGTAAGTTTTGAGCTTGGTGATGAGGTTCGATTCCTCATGAGGACTCAGAATTTTCTTTGTCCTACGCTTGTGACAAGACGAAAAAACATCTTTCTCAATTCTTCACCGAGCTCAAAACTTACCATCTCTACTTTTCTGTCCTCAAATTGTACTCAAAAGGTCAATTTGTTAAATTAAAACTGTTCAAAGATGCCTCCTCGCAATATTCTAGGATTGATCTCTTTGCTAAAAATGAAAAGGTCACGGAAAGTTATCAGCTACGTATATAGAAGAAGTTATGGAACATTCTCATTGATATTTTTGTCAAGGGAACGTAAAATTTCAAATCTTACTTAAGAAAGAATCTGTAGTCTCAGCTACATCGTATGCACGAACGTGAGCTGACAACATCACTCAAGCTAAATGGTCTTCTAGTTGGAGCAAAAGAAAGGGTAAAAACCAAAACTGATGCGAATCATTGTAATAATAACAATAAAAAAGTACAGTTTTTACAGCTATTTAATCGGCAAAGGACTGGTCAAAGAAGGCCGCAGTCGCTATTTAATTACAACTGGAAGGCTTACGAAAACATCTGAAAGAGAGCTTTGTATGTTCTCCGCGATCGGCACATCCTCAGTTCTTCAAATAAAGTTGACCACCTGGAAAAAAAACATTATTCTTTGAGGAAACATGACGAGGTGTTTCATTGACAAAGTATGCATATTCATTGATATAGCTAATTTCAGCTTGAAATTTAAATCATGATGGCAGCTTTTATATTCTGAGTGAATTTGGTGAAACTGGTGTTTTCTAAATTTTCGTTTGTACAGTTTTACCCGGCATCTGCAAATCACCAATCATCATGTATGTTAAAACTGAAAAAGTCGCCGCCATATGAGAGCTATCATTAAGATCAAATCGAGCGATGCCTAGTTTTTGGTGTGAAAATGACTTTTAAAACGTTTCTCTCAGCAGAGAAATATGAAAAAATATAATTTTCTAATTATCCATTTGTATTGGGAGAATAGAACTTTAATAAACATAACAAACAGTCTTTTCAAAAACATACCCCCACTCTCCCCTTCCTAAAATCTATTTGCCAGTTGCATTTATCGATTCAGTTTCAATGGAGACCTGGAGATCCATGACTGCGTATTTCTTTCCTCACAATAACATATACCATCACTTAAATACCCTTAATGGAAAAATAATAATAACAGACAAAATAATAACCTTTTATGTGATAAGCTGAGCTGTTCACGCGTTTTGATTGGTTATCACTTATAATCTCTAAGATAACAGACGCATAGATGACGTCACCATTAGCAATTTTTTGCTTCTTAACTATGTGAAACAAATTGATTCTATTTTACCATGTGAATGTGCAGTACTAGATCACAGAAACGTTAAAATGCAGTAAGAGCATTAGCGAGGTGACACACACGGCTGCGCCTCGAGTGCAAATTTTTTGGTGTAACCACATCTTGACGTCATCTGTTATCCATTAGTGACCAGACATCATAGTATCTATCTGTTAAATTTGTAATACTAATACAACTTTCAACTAAAGTTTGTTTTGAAAACAATGACGAATGAGTGCGGAAATTAGAGAACTCTTTATCAAAAGACAAATAAAGAAGTCTCAGCTGTTTTCCGCTCTGCTTCGAAACATTTAAGAAGGGGCTGCAGCACTCAAAAACTACATAAAAACACTTCATTTAATCTCGTATTTCTCCCGCTTCCCATTTTTTCGAGCCCAAGTTGCCACTTCTTCTGTGCTTTACAACCGAACAGACTACAGTTGATGCGTCTTTATTTGCCGTACGTTTGCAAATTGCTGAAAAAAAGTTAGTATTTCCTGGGAGAATATTTCGAAAGAAACTTGATCAGTAAACGGAAATTAGCTTCAAAAGTCAATTCAACGGCAAAAAAGCTTTAAAAAATTAACAAGAGAATTGCGGCTAAGGTAAATGTGTTATTTCATTATAGTGCACTTGAAAACGTGAACAAAATGACAGAAATGCTTTTAATTACTTGATTTATACAGTTAAATTGATGTCGACGTCCTTCGTAAGCTAAAGAAAAGGTGCTTTAACATTCATGACAAACTCCTTAAAACCACTCATATTATTCCTTCTTAAATTACATAATAGGGCAACCAAATTTCAGTTCTTGCATTAATCAAAGCCCAAACAAATTACAGCTCTCAAAGCAATTTTAATGTCCAGCTATAACTTTTGCAATTGTTTACCATTCAGTAGATTTGGAAGGCTGCCATTTTCAAAGCACTCATACGTTATATCATTTTGTACTATTGTTTCGCCGCTTCAACAACTCTTGAAGATGACAGACTGTTCATACAAACACAGTCTCGAGAAAATATTCATTGTGTGTTTTATTTTTTAGGGTTTTTTTTTTCAAGTTTCATGCGAACAAAAGATTGAAAACATCTGTGAAGCTTAGCCGTGTCATGGCCACTGCAAAGATTCGTTATGCGTTGATGTGATTATTATGTTACATCGCCTTAACAGATAACGACAGAAATCAGTTACAACAGCAAGCCGACAGTCACGCGTAGAATGTCTATGGAAAAATCTGTGCTTCGAACAGCGCTGACCTTTGGAATTACTCGTCGCTTTTTGGTACCCAAGTGTTTCATTTTGTATTCTGCCTGTGTTCAAGTGTACACTTCAGCCACCGGTGCAGTGCCAAATCAAAGTTCTCCGGCTTTTTTGCGAGCGTCTGTAAGCCCCTCTCCATCTTTAAAATCCATTGCGAGAACTACGAGACTTGTTGTGGAAACAACAGCATTGAAGATGTTTAATTCAACAAATATGAGTTTAATGAACATGCCGAAACCTTCCAGTGAAGTTCTAGTCTCAAGCAGACAGACAACAGTGGTTATTGAATCTTCCATTAGGACTAATACAAACTTTAGAGGCAATGGCGAGCCAACAAACAGAGTACGCGTTGAACATGCAGATGAGGACAAGAGCGTCGTATTCTACAGAAAGGTACGTTGACTGGTGTGTTTGGCTCGTCACAATTATCACCTCTTAACCTACCAATTACGATAACTAACCTAATTCAATTTATTTCATTCATTTCTTCCCTTGGAAAAATTAGGCCTTGCTAGTTAAGGAAGGACTGTGCAAGAGCTTGCGCATTTATCGTGACATTGTGATGGTTTCTGAAATTCCATTACCATACGCTTCAGATTCCAATCGGCACACTACATCGTATTTAGGGAGATAGGCGAAAAAGTTATTCCGCCGGCGGATAGGTGCAAGGGACTATACCAGATTTTAGGGAAAAAAAAAGGAAAAAATTACCTTGTCTAGCTTGCTTCCCTGTATGGTCATGTATGAGCCATACACCGGGGGGTACTTAGTCCCCCACCCCCCCGTCCCAGGGTGTAAATTTGCATTTACGTAACGAAGGGGGGAAATACAACGTGTTCATGGTTTTCAAATGGCTGCTTTTCGTAAACTTGCCCCGTTTACTTGGGATAGAATTCTAACGAGCTAGACTCAATCAAACTGTTTCAGAATTCCACTCTCGTATTCGCCTATGTACAACGGGTGTGTAAAAGGCTACTCTGCAAATTTTGTAAAAAATCACTTTCTTATACGAGATTATCTACATTGTGATTGGTTGTTGCTAAGTGCTGACTTAAAAGGTCATTCAAGGTTGCGTTGATCATGTAAACCGATCAATGTCCCAAAATCACTTAAGGCGGTGTGCTTCTAGCTCTTGACATAATCACGGTTCACACTCATCATCTGACATGTGTCGACGTCACGCACGAATCACAAAGTCTCCGACATGCTTTGATATTTCTGTTTCACAACCTTTGTAAGATATATTTGGCATTTTCTATCGTTTAAATAATGCAATTTAATTACCAAGTCCCTATAGTTAAAATAGAACTAAAGCTGTATAAAATGTACTAAATGCAAGACGACACAAAACCAGAAATTAACAACGACATTTAAAGGCCAAAAAATGGCTGGCGTTGTTCTGATCTTTCACTCAAATAGCTGTGTTTTTTTAACAAGATAATTTGGTTATATCAACTGAGTTGATAATGTAAATTAGCCACTGTAAAGAGTCTCAAAGCTGACGTTTCGAGCGTTAGTTTTTCGTCAGGGCGAGTTTTCTATACATATGTGTGACGGGATCGCTTGACTCTCCATGTATATACAGCTGCTTCAAGAAATTTTGTTGGAATAAATCAGCACAAAAGTGCACGTGACAATCTCGAAACAGTTGAATACGCACACAGCGATCAGCTTGCGTGAGTTTGAAATTTGCTTTAAGAAATGGTTAAGATCAAATTGAAAACAAAAAAAAATTGACAATTGAGATTCTTGACTTGGACCTTCGGTCGAGAGAAAACACCTTCATTGTGACTTTTTTTAGCCGACTACTGGTGTCAGAGGTCGATATCCTCCTAAAGGGAACTTAAGCGAAGGCATCTCATGCAATATCTATTCTTTCTTCTTCAGATTGGCGGTTGGATAACCCTGGGCATTGTATCTACCACCCTTTTGTTTCTCATAATCACTCATTTTAGCTCTATATATCACGTCAATCAGAGAGGACGGATACCGGATCCATACTGTTCCGTGTCTCAAAAACCACAGGATATTTGAATGGTTGGGCTCATCGTCGACGTGCAAATCGGCTGCAGGCGGCAAGCGTATGGGACTGGTGTTAATATCTCACAAACACAGACCTTTTGTAAGAAGCCAGTCGAAACAATTCTTGAAGTGGTGGACATGTCGAGTTATTCGCTAGGATGTAGAATGATCACTTTCGATGAAGAATTGAGTCAAGAAGTATATTAGACATTTGCGTTTGGGGAGTGTATTACTTACGATCGAAAAGTTACACCTCTGTTGAAAAATAGGAACTTTTAGAGTTAGGGTTCTATTTTATTTCATTTATTTATTCATTTACAAAATTTAAGCTCAATTCAGCTTCAGAGCTGGTTTCAATAAGGGCCTGTATAAAACAACAAGGCCAGACCACAACACCGGGAGCTATGTTCCACACGCTTTGCGAGAAGTGCAAGGGTTCCTTAACGTACCCTGCTAACCAGCACAGAGAATATGCAAGCGTCGGGGCCCATGTTATATCGTCCTTATCTGAGAAGACTAGAATTTCTCACCATTTTCGAGGCTAAAACCCTCGACTTCCTGCACTGTAGTCAGGTGTTTTACAACACGAGCTAACGAAACCACTGAAATTTAAATAAAGATAATCTGATATACTGAGAGATAAGCAAGAAGAAAAGCATGCTGAGCATGGAGCGATCTAGCTTCTTTTGTTTTATCTTTTTATTTATTCATTTTATCTCAGTGATTTTTTTTATTTCAGAAATGCGCAAAGTTCAATAAAAGAGGTCGCAGGATGCATTCTGACTTATCAGGGTGTCTGAGCTATTTTCGCTTATGAATTAAAACTAGCTCTCTTGATCTAGCCGTACCGCTCACAATCAACGAAGGAGGATTTGGAGCCTTCAACCTATTAGTACAATGTCTAATGCAAATTCACAACTGAGATTTTGGAAGCTTGCACGCTATGTTTCTAAAAGGAGCCGCAAGCGAATCCAACGTCATACATCATTAGAATAGAAGCGTCTTCATTACTAACTCTGCTCTGAGTAATTATTTGGTTTTATCTTTTATTATTTTTTTTCTACCAAGATCAACCCATTTTGTCAATAGAATTAATTGTCACTCGTAGGTACACAATTTTCTGACTTTAATGACTTGATTATGTAACATGTTCTGAGATGTATACGAAAAGAAATCGCCGGTTTCCTCGCTGGATAGGCTCGAATTTAAAGAAGCAGTCGCATTGATTGTAATTGTCAATATTGTCTGTTATCACGAACACCTATTGAATTGGATAAATACAGTTTGAGAAAGATCTGGCACATGACACAACTGCTCCATGTTAAAAATAGCTAAAGATGAATTCATTATGTGAAGCTTAATGCGTCTTACGCAAATAACGGTTTGAAATTTTTCTATGAAATTCCAGCAAATAACAGCTTTACTACGATTAAGAAAATCGTTGGGATACATCTGTATTTTCGATCAATATAAAGTTATTAATAATGCCAAGTTCATCACCTTCGGTTCATCTTGATAACTTAATCATCGTTGCTCTAGCTGTTACTTTTTGATTCAAGTTCTGTTCACTTTTTCATAATTTTTGTGAATTCTTGTCGTGCGTGTAGAAGATTAAGTTTTCCCACGTATCAAGCATCCATAAGTTAAGTATATGAGGTGTTAATTCAAGTTGTACTCATAATCAATGGAACATTGCAAATTGACGAACATGAATAATGCATATCTGATATTTCTTTGTTGAGTGCATCACCACAATTTCATGTCTATTATCCGTAATTCATCACACGAAGTAAAGCTTTCAGTATTACTCCGTTATCTGTGCTTCCCGCATTCGTATACGCTTCGCCTCCATAAAAGTTCGCCAAAAGTTATAATTTAATGGGCCACCATTGTGTGCCATTCATAATAGAGTTGTTGTTTCAGTTACGCAAACAAAACCGACTTTATAATAATGGCAACGAAGACAAGAATCAAGGTCATGTAAGCCGCAAACAACTCCAGATCGAACGTTTCTTTTTCAAGGCTTGTATCCGTTAGGTTCATGGCATATCAGTATTACAAATCGTACATCTTTGAAGTTGAACTCCAGTCTTTACATGTACAAGATCGCGGCGAAGAGTTGGATGTCGTAGGATATTTGAGGATGAATTTAATCCATGAGCTATATCCAGTGCAATTTAGTTGGTGTGGAAATCAAAGAAACGGACAAACGTTACCTTAAACATCAGCGACTCCACGCAAAGACTTTCCTTATCACGGAATGCTTATTAATTTTTGACTCTGAGCATCTTTGACTTATTTCAGATCTTTTATGTTTGTTACTGATTGGTAAATCAGAAAGACAAAACAGCTTTTGAAATTTTGTTCTGGTTCGCTGGAGCCCAAGGAGAATGACGTCACCAATGCATAAGTTGTTCGACAGTCTGTTAAGCTAATTATTAATTGCAATTTTGGGCTTATTTATACTCCATAAAGTCTCAAGTGAAAGCCACAGTATAAAAGGGAATCAGTTTTGATATCTTCCTCTCTTGACACTGAATTTGTGCCAGCATTTTTCAGTTTCATTAGTTCATTACGTTTGTTCAGTGTTTATAGTTCGGGTCGGTAGATGATTAAGAATTTTTCTTTTAGGCAGAGATTACATCTTTTACTTGAGCTGTTGTACGGCGAGTGTGATGAGAGAATGGGCCAGGAAATAAAGTGCTCGATGTTGTTGTCTTAGAGGGTCCAGATGTGCTTGCTGAGTTCAGTGGAGTTTTTGTGTTTAGCGTGGCGGAATGATGCGATGTGGTTTCTGTATTTTGTTTTGAAGTCCTTCTCTGTGAGTCCGATGTATGTTTCTGTCGTGTTGTTGTCTTTGCGCGTGACGGTGGCTTGGTGGTAAATTACTGATGGTTGGAGGCAGTTTCCGTCGAGTGGACATGCGTTCTTTTGTCGGCAGTAGCATGTCTTGTTATTACGTAGTGGCGGCGGCGGTATCATCAGCCTGTATAGATGCGGTTAGGATGCGTTTTTTATGGTTGTCGATTATTTGTTTCGTGTTGTTCATGCAGCTGTAACCGATCTTGATTGTGTTTCGGTTGAAGATTTTTCTGAGCTTGTGATTTTTTGGGAAAGTGTTTGTCTACTAGGGCGAGGAATTTGTGTCCGATGTTGGTGCTGGTGTTCTTGCTGAAAGGAGGGTTGTACCAGAGGATGTTATTGCGTTGTCGGCTTTTCCGTTTGCATGTTTTGGCTGGTTCGTACTGTAGTGTGTAGTGCTATCCACTTTCGTCGAGTGCTTTCTGGTATGGAGGGGCGGCTTGGTCAAAGGATACTTTGTCAGATGATAGGGACGACAGTCGTTTGTTGATGCCGGCGGGAATATTCTTCATGGTGATTGGCGGGTGGTTGCTCTCGCGGTGAACGTATTGCAGTGAAGTATTCGGCTTTGTGAATGGCTGATAAGTGCTTCGTTTAAGGTTAAATGTGACTTCTAGGAAGTTGATTATTTATTTGTTAGCCTCTATGGTGATGCGTAGACCGTTATTATTGAAGATGCGACATATTTCTTTCTTGATGCTCTCTGTTTTTCCTCCCACAATATATACATCGCTCTACTCTTATGTATTGAGCACTGTCTTACGTAAGTCAAATTACTCTTTATATATATATATATATATATATATATATATATATCCATATATACCAAGGCATTTTTTATTTCTTGATTTGAAAAAATACTGAAAATAATAATCTCTTGTAATCGTGCCCGCTGAGACGCAAGTACAAAAACTGTCAAAGAAAATTTCGAAATTCGCAAAGACGGTATAGGTACACGTTGATAGCCTGCGTAGCAGTGATATACGGTCTTCAAGAACACTGATGCTTGTAGTGGCAATCTGTGGGAACTGATAAAACGTACATTGGCATACGAAAAGACACGAGAGAAACTTAGAGATGAAAATCGCCTTTCTGTAGTGACACAAATTAAGATATCTTGAATAAATTTTTTATTCGCAAACAGTGCAAAGCTCAGATTTTACTCACCGCTCACTCGGCAAGGGTCAACAAATGCTCCAATTTTCTCATTTTCGAAGTATACAGACAGAGTCGATAGAATTAATTTTAAATCATAGGGCATAATTCCGCGTTGGATTGTCGATAAAAAAATTGTCATTTCGATCTGATTTTACTGACTGTGAAAAACAAGCCGAAGTTCTGGGCTTTTGTTGTCATCAAAACTTTCTGCTTATTTATCATTTGGGATCCCTGGCTGTTTAATTTCATGTTTTGATTTACTTGTCAACTCTGACAACTCAAACACAATGTTTTTCCAGTTCCGCGATTTTCATCGGTTTCAAGAAAACTTCGACATCACTGTTGTATCTATCGAGTTCAGCATTCGATTAGTTCAACGTCTAAATCAAAACTAGTCAACTTAACAGCATTTTGCTCTCCTTTTTAGCCAAGCGAGAGCAACTGAGTAGCGTGGCAGACAAAGCATTCAGCGAAAGGAAACAATTAAAGCGGGAGTTCTCTTACTTTAATCACTCGCTTTTGCCCCATGCTTTGGCTTGAATCCTTCGCATCTCAAAGGAAAACGAACGAGTTGCTGTAACATCGGCTGAATCAAAGACGTACAAGAGTCGAATTTCTGAGCCATTCGTAGTGATTCTTTACCAAATGTCACTAATTTTCCATAACAAAGCGTTATTTTGGGAGACAGCGGCAAATTTAAATAAGAAAGATAATATGTGTAAACAATTAATTTCTACATTGTTTGATCAGTCGACACAATCTGAACAGGAAAAATCATCCAGTTGTGTATCAGAGGCTCCCTCTCTTTGGCAATATGTACTTGTTCATCAAAGTCTTCTTGTGGCACTTAAAGCTTAATATCCATCAGAAGATTGCTCAGTTTTGGACGGTGACACTCCAAGAGAAGCAATAATGTTCAACACTGTTGCTTTGTTCTTGTGTTTGCTGACTTCTTCTTTCTTCAATCGAAGTGAAGGACACAAAACTGTTTCGTCTTCTTCTAAGGTAAAGATTACGAAATACCAATCCGCTAATATGCTACTATAATTTATATCTAAAGTAAAGCTTAAGTCACTCGACCTTCCTTAAAAATTTGAGGTTTTTTTTGATGATTGGAAGAAGTAAACATCATTAAGTAAGGTATGATCTCAGTTAAATTGGAACCTCGTTCCCGAATCAATCGTCTGGGAGGATTCGATTAATTTTCTGTCGATTGTCAGTTAAATAAGCTGTATATCATTCTTATTTCGTGATCTATACACTACATTTCGAATTTGTCAGGCACTCTTTCTCTGAGATGTCGCTCATCAAAAACAAATGAGATCAAATTTAACCTTAAAAATCTGACTTTTGAAATTCTAAGTAATATAGAAGGGTCCATTTCGTCTTGGCCTATCTTAAAGTGTTTCCATGGGGTTTTAGCCAGCGATTATGAAGCGCGCGCCAGCGTTATATTAGGTTTTTATGGATACCTTTTTTATGTTTTCTGCCTTCCAGATTATTAAAAGTTACCAAAATGTAATAATCAAGGGTCGGACTGTTGTTTTCTGTAATTCATATTCATCGTAATATACAAGTTTTCGATCTTGAGCTGAAGTGCGCCAAATGTAGACGCTCACTCGCGGTTATTTGAGAGTCTGAATGGGGGTACTTCGATAACACTAAACACTTATTTTTTTGACTGTAAAACATTAAACAGTTAATTTTCAGCAATTTTAACACTAACATTAAAAAATTCGTTGTAACATTATTTTTTTCCCATGAACAAACAAATCACACCTTAAAAGGGGAAATATCTATGTTGGGCCTATGTTTATTGTCTCAAAGAGGTTTTTTTGGCCATTTTCCAACAATTCGGGATTATTTCAAGACTTCCGAAGAGTGAGGGAGATATCCGAAAGCTTCCGAAGATTTCCGAAAGCTGTCGAAGATGTCTGAAGGCTGCCGAAGATGTCCGAACACTGCTGAAGATGTCCAAAGACTGCCGAAGATGTCCATTGAGACTGCCAAAGATATCCACAGACTAATGACCGACGATATTTGAAGACTACCGCAGATTTGGCTTGTATAACTCATAACAATTCTATTCTTAAAGCGCTTTTACAGCGAGGATTCAACAACCGTTACCACTTAGAGAGAATATATTAGTAACAAATCAGATTACTATATTCAAATCAAACAGCCAATGGGATAGAACATCGAAATAAGCAGTAAAATTAAGCAAATTTATGGACTGCCATCCGTTGTATGAATACCTCAGTATGATTGGTTGGCTTTGTGAGATGGTCCCAGTTGGTGTATCTGCACTGTAAACAAAAAGAGAAAATTACAAGGAAAATGAGAGTTAACATATATGAGTGTTTAAATTTGACTAGTAATGAATGCAATAACAGAATATTCTTTTACCAATAAGATCGGCTACAGTGCTCACAATGTATAATGGTCAACAAAAATGACAGACATGTCACTCCATCCTGGGCAAAAACATTTGATTATATTCCATACCTGAATAGTCGCGATTGTCCCAACTGTTTCTAGAGATCAAGGCGGAAATGAGCGCGGGTGATGCGACCAAATCTGCTGAATGTTATGTCTGTATCATTATCCGCATCGATCTCCGAGTCGGTGTCGAATTCATCCTGTTTCTCGGAGAGGTCTGTCACGTCACCAACTGCGACAACTCCGAGCATGCTTTCGTCAACAAAGGTGATTCTCGGTACTTCGTTTGTAGCTCGTGGAATATTTGCATCCTGGTCGACTCGTTCTTCATTGTCTGTCCCTGGATCATCTTAAACATCCTCTTGGAATGTTACTCTAGTACACGATGGCGTAATGGAATATACAGCTGGCGGCAGGGCTCCCGCTTTGTCTTTTGTTGATTCGCTTCTTACCGTCCTTGACAGGTCGATACCTGTCAACCAATTCCTTCATGGCTGCCTCAATGTTGGGGTCAACGTTATCAGCTGGAGGAGGTTTCATCAAATCTACGTCCCGTAACTCCACACTGGATTTAGGCACTGGATAATAAGACTTCTCAAGTGTGAAGTACTTCGCACCCCACTTCGTTGTTCTCTTTCAAGATTCCTTTGAAATTGTTCCAAAGTCTTGAGCATACTGAAGAGCGGTGAAAGTCTCGTTTTTGAAGTTGGAGACTGCATGAAGGTTCTCTACCTGAGTTGTTAGGAGCGTACGCAGGTCAATGTCACCAAGATAGTCCTCGTTTACATTCTTAACGTTATCTCGTAGCTGTTCCATACCTCTTTCGAGAAGCACCAATGACTCCTGTGTTTTGCTGGAAACAGTTCCTTCAGGGCCATTTATTGTTGCCGTTTCTTTCATTTTATAGTGTTGCCTTACTTTAGCGACTGTGTTTTTAATATAAGCATTTACAGATGAAACATTGCACACAGCATCTTGAAGAGATAATTGGACCGCGTCGATCGTATGACCAATTCCAAAACTATCATAGAGACATTCGAGGTTGCAAAGAAAGGACACTTTGCCAGTAAGCCCCGTAGCTAGTTTGATTGTTTCAGCAGCTATATCGGAAACAAAAAAAATTTTCTACAAGGAACAGATTGCATGAAATTGTGTAAATGAGCAGCTTTCTTCAGTTCCATCAACGGTTCCTTCATGGCCAGTACACAACAAGGTCTTGACTATTGCACTTAAGGGATTAAAGGTCTTAACCTTTTGATCTTTGTTGTCGGTGAAAACAATGTTGCCCTCATAACCGTACAGCCTCCTGATTTCCTTACAAGAATCTGAAGAATTCCGCAAGAGTCGCTCAGCATTGACAGAATCGAGGTTACAACCATATAACCCTCCAGCTGCGCTAGTTACAGCCAAGTATGCTGATTGCCGCAGAACATAAAGAGATTCAACACTTGTCACGTCATTGGAGTAGTTTATCTGTCTCAGCCTACTACCGATGATAGCCACTCCATTTTACTCTAACTCCAGCTGCATTATGCTTCTCTGCTCATCATCTGCACACAGGAGGATATCCTTACTTGCCGCACAGATGGAAGTTGATTTATTTAAAGGTGGGTTAATCTGGACAATTTGTTTATTCAGTTCTCGACTTGTGCAGCTAAAGATCTCAGATGTGTCGTCAACCGCTTCTGTAGAACTGGACCTGTACCCTCAAATGACAATCTGAAACGACTAAGCTGCGAGAGCAAATCAGCTCGCGATTTTAGGCGTCCGGGTTTGAAAAGTACTTCGCCTTTCAACTCAATGAAACGGATTGCTGATGAGCCTCTCTCTGCAACGAAGACTACGCCATTGGTAAAGCATAGGTCCCGCGCATCCTTGAATACTTCCCTCCGAACATTTACATCGACTGGTCGGTGTAAAAGCAGTTCTACGAGACCATCGAGAGTCGAAATCGTAGTCTAACGCCAGTACTTTGCCTTGGGGCCCAATTTAAAGTGCAATTGGTCTTTTGCAAACACTACTTTGGTTGGATTTCCAGAAGCGATACTTTTCAGGAACTATTTTGTGGATTACCAAACGTATCCCCTTAAGTACATCCAGTACTGAGGGTCTAGTAAGGCGCATTATCGGTTCTAAGGACAAGAGCATTTCAACTTCGGCTCACTGTTCGTCAGTGATTTTCTTGATTTTCTTGCAGAATTTAAAAGAGCAGATAAAATTTGAAAATCCTTAAAAAAAACTTTGGGGTCTCCTTTCAAACACTAAACAGTATTTTTTCCAAGAACAGTAAACATTAAAAAAATGGCCAATTTAACAGTAAACACTAAAAAATATGGACAAATAACACTAAACACTAAACCCCATTCAGACCCTCTTATTTGGCTTTGATTTTAATTTTCTCCAATTTGCTTTGATGAAATCTCGTAAAATCATAATATATAAAATTCGTCCTAGAGGTCGAAAAAAACTATAGTGATTTCGAGGGAACTTTCTTCGCTTTTTGAATGAGCAGCAATGTTCATTTCATTCGACATTATTTCGGACCGACGAAGTCATCGATTTTAATTTTCTTGTTTAAGGAAAGTCATAGAATGTTTTTGTCTAAAAGATAAATTTATCTTTAATGTCTTTGTCCGTGACTCAACAATATCTTGAGTACATAATCCCAACCAAAGGACATTAGAAAAAAAAGTAGTCGAGTTAATCATTACGAATACTGAATGGCTGAATCAAAATTTTCAATTCCAAGAAGAGTCTAATGACCTATCCTATTTAATGTCACAGAATCCCAGCACGTGTCTGCAAGGACCTCCTGGTCTCCCTGGTCACAATGGATATAATGGGGCACCAGGCCTAAACGGTCGAGATGGTGCTAGAGGAGAGAAGGGCGTGGCAGGTAAGCCTGGGCCACGTGGAGCTAAAGGAGACGTTGGACCAAAAGGGTCTGATATCGACCACAGAAGTTGGAAACAGTGCGTTTGGAGGGCTTCGGACAGTCGGGACGTGGGACTAATTAAGGTATGCAAGATTGGTGGAGGGTTGAAATAAAGTGTTTGTCAAACTAGGAGGGTTTTAGCGTGAAAAATCATGAATCTTTTCTTTTGATCAATTTACTGTTAATCTATTTTGCCTTTGTTTTTTTAGGACTGCATCTTCGACAAGACGAGAGATGGTACCGCTCTACGAGTGGTTTATCAGGGTAATATATACGTGCGTTGTGACAAATGTTGTAAGCGCTGGTTCGTCACCTTTAATGGAGCAGAATGCAGTGGTCCGCTGCCCATTGACGTGGTTGTCTGGATCAGAAACAAGGATGAAGATAACCACAGACCTGGAGCAATAGAAGGCTACTGTGAAAACATCCACAAGGGAAGAATCCGTGTTGCTATCAACATTGGAAACTGTCCTGGATATAGAGACTCAGACGGATATACAGGCTGGAATTCAGTGTCACGATTGATTATCGAAGAAGTCCCCAAACCTCAGTGACTTTTGAGTCCTGTTTGTTCGCTTGAATGCGTATCTTTATGTGGAAATGGCTCTATTATTAAAAACAAATAAGCAAAAGCAGTAATATGTAAGGGATTTCTGCCTTTCTTATACAATTTTTCAACTTGCAGACTTGTAACACGGTTCAATGATTTTATTTCGTAGGACTTTGACTATTAAACTTGAAAATTATTTCTAGACATGCTACATTTTATGCTGAACTAATTCATTGCCTTTTAAAAAGAAGATCCTAAGCGGATCAGCAAAAGTTTTCTAACTTACTTGGACCAAGCGCATGTACTTCGAAACTTTTTCTAAAATGTCTCGAATTTAATTCGAAATTTCCAATTGTAAGGCCATTACGGAATTGCTCACCCTTTAGTTTTGCTCTGTTTATAAATATATAATTGAAAAATAATTGAAAATTTGTCACATTGTGGCGCGATCAGTAACCTCTGCTTGTAACTCTCATAAAGGTTCATAGGCGCGAAAATCAGTAGTGCAACAAACTTCATTTAAAAACTATGTTGTCATTAAATCAAAGTCGATGTGTTTCTTGATATATTTCCATTCTGTTTTAAGCGATGATGATTGGCGCGTTAGTTGCGGACGGATAAAACGAGGGAGGCTTGGATCCGTACGTAACCCGACCCAAATTAAACTCCCTTTTGTCGCTCGGCCGCAGCTAACGCACCGTTTACCATATGGCTTGGACAGGCTGGTAAGCTTGAAATTTGAACTTGAGCAAGAGAGAAATTCCCAAATTAAGACAGTGTCAGCGAACATCTAATGCAAGTGTTATTGACCAGCGCTATAATAGGGTATAAATTACATTTAATTGCGAAACGTTCACACGTCAGTTCAAGTTTCGTCATAAAGTAATGTGCGTCAATTGACCTGGCAGATTATTGTTTCCCATAAATTGTGAGACCACATTTTTAAACTTTCGTGCCACTACCCTGCTTCTCCTTAGTTAGTTTTAACGTTGTACCTTGGGGATCATTTTCTGAGATATTTTCTGCCAGAAACACACGGAACGAAACGAAAGGAAAAAAATCAAGTTAATGGATCTGAAAGCACCTAAATTCCAAATTAACCCTCGCGACGATCGTTCTCTCTATAGACTGTCAAGATAGACAACTTCAGAGTTGCGGCCAGAGTTTCTATGAATATCTAATCAGCGAAAGGAAAGAACTCCTGACTGTTTGATTGCAATTTCTGTCTTGTAGTCATGTTGATCTATGATTTGGTCACCACGCCTCCTTGACAAAAAAAAAAAAGCCGAACGCTGCATACTTTTCACCCCCGCCGTGTTTTTTTGTCTATGTTAGATTTATCGCATCACTAAAACATTCAAACAATCCAACATATTTTTTTCAACAATCTTCTCGGAACGACTTCTAACCTATAATTTTCATCACTTTCTGTCTAGAACCTGAGACTACCATTGTTCAACGAAACATTAAGTCTACAAAAGTGGAACACAACTTCTTTGTGAATCAGAACCGACGCATGTAAATTCGTTTCTGTTCCATCGATAGGCCATAGAATGCAAAAGCTCTTCTTTGAAATTACATCATTTTGGATAAATCTCTCTTGACCAATGCCCTTTTCTAACGTATCCGGATATTCCGAAGATTTTGTTCAAAAAACGTTCCTGGCCTTATTCCAAAGAGCTGACGCTTAAACCCACGAATTTCTGAATGCAATTTATTTACAAATCAGTTCATAAAGAACCGAACCATGAAAATACAATAAATATTTCAAATAAATGAGTCCTGGGATGATATTGTGTTAAGTTGCGTGTTTATAGAAACTGATATATTGTTTCACCCAGTCTTTTGTGAAATGGACTAAGCCTATTTCATTGTAGTTGACATAAAACAACCTTAGCAATGATTTTTAATATTTCGGTCGCATTCCTCTCCTGCTCTCTAAAAGCTATTGTTTCTAGTATAAACACTGAATACCGACACTTGACCATCACGTTTGGGCGGTCAAGGGTGGTGACTTCAATATCGATCCGCCCGTGCGCATGAAACTGAGAGAAGAGGCACTTGTCTTGCACGCGACTTAACGCGTGAGCCCAAACGTGCATTGTGAAAAAAGCCATCTTTGTCCTTTTGACCATCTGTTTTATTAACTCGAGATAAATTTTTATTTCTCTGAGAAGATTTTTTCATCGCCTCAAAATAAATCTTTGCGCGTATGTTACATTCTTTTCTCCGGGGGAAGTGGGTTATTTTACGTAATTTGTTTTTCCACTCAATGCGCATCTCCGCAGAACCAAAGCACGTACGCGTAAAGTTTTCGCAGAATCCAAACTTCGTAAGAGGAAAAATATGCCATTAACGTAAACTCTGGCGGTTGAAAACTAAAAAAAACTAAAAGTTGGCGTAAATATGATCTCTACCGCTAAATGCAAATGAAAAAAGAGGGCTGTCTATCGCACTTTGTGATTCATACAAGGAACCCAACAAACCGATCAATATATTGCAACTTCAATTTCAGTGGCTTACCTCCTCGATGTCAATAACTGGCTCCGTATAATTAAGCATTGGGACGCAGATGTCTGCTATTGTGAGCTTTGACATCGATATAAAATCAATATTGAACAATGAACTCTCTCACTTTCAAAACCCTCGATTTTGACCGCATCACATTAACGCCGTTATTTCTGTCTCTTTACCAAAAGCCGCCGAAACGGTGGAGGAAAATAGGAAGGAACTTCTTTCAGGAAGTCTTTTAAATCAAATATTATACAACAAGGATGCTCGAGGTTGGAGGCTCCTAAATCAATTGGTAAATTGACAAAATATGGACGAAGGTTTTTAATATAATTTTTAATATCATGATTTTGGATTTGGTATTTATCGACGAAGAAGCTAGTATTGTTAATTAGGCACATAATATTAAACATTCTCAAATTGTTTCATTCGTTTAAGTGATATTCATGAATTTAAATGGAGGGCTCCAAAAACGGCTAAGAAACACTCGTTTGGCAAGAGTTTGGTCGAAGCACTTTTCTCTGTGTCCATCCCGGCCACTATTTATCTATTTATTTATTAATTTATCGACTTATTGAAGATTTATTTATATTTGTATTTTCTTAACTGTTTGTTTACTCTCTGGAGTGCTTATTTGCGCTTGATTCACACTCTAATGTATCTGTTAGCCTTACCTAGAAATTAAACGATATTGTCTTGAGCCCGAAATGTTTATCGACTGAAAATCTCCATGTCTTTCCCGGTCAGATTAAAGCACCTTTCCGTTTCATAAAATCTCTCTAGGAGAATTGACTATTACGACTTTCGGCCCATGGCAGGGGTAAGCATTTTTTCAACGGGAATGCATTTAATTTCCTTTCCAGTGGGACGTGGAAGCGTGGGATGAGAATGTGTCGGCTGTAGTAATTAATTTTCTAACAAAAGTTACTGCATGATAAATCTTTGCTCAAGTCTCTCTTAATTTTTCTTCAATAGACTAACAGAAAAACAGACAAATCCTCTAATTGGATTTATAAGAATTAAAGAAGTAGAAGTAATAAGAAGCGGAAATAAATTATTATTCTTTTAAGGATGTGATATAAGTTTTCAGCTTCCTCTAATGGCCGGATGACCGTAGGTCGAAACCGTACATCGTATCCAGCAAAGTTGAAAGACAAATATTTATTTCACAAAGATAGGAGACCAAGTAATGGCCTCCTGACAGAGAATAATTGACGTAAATCATTCTCTGCTCAGTTAACAAACAGCTCTAACACTATTAGATCTCTATAGGATGAAAATTCCAGTAACATTATCCCGAACGATGTTCTTTTTTCAACACGTCGATTTGCTGTCATAACTTTTAAGTTGATAAATAATAACATACTTACAAATGTTTTTATTGAATTTTGGTGCTTTCTGCATTACAGATTGTCCTAAAATCCATGCGGAGGTTTCATTGAAACATTCTGAATATCGGATAGCACCAGAAAATCAGTTGTGAAGAAAATCGCAAAGTAACTCCCACTGCCTCGTTTGAGCTCTATTGAGATTCTAAATCCGTGAATTTTTGTCGATGCTAACAATACCAACGTTGTGTATTTGCTTTTTGGTTTTTTTTTTTTTGGCAAACCTCAAATTATATTCAAAGCTGTCGCGTCTATTCATCGATCACACAAAATTTTTAGAAAGATTTTATTAGGTAGTATAAAGGTTGAATTGTTATATTATATTTCGACGGACCCCCAGTGTTTGAATGAGTGATTACCTAGTGATTGTATAGAGTTGTAAACGGTGAGACAGTTTCCCTGTTCTAATGAGTGAGCCTTTGTCCTCAAAATTTGGACCTACCAAACTTTGGACTAAGGAATGACAAAAGATTGGACACAAAACAAAGCAAACAAAGATAACAAACAGGCCGGTGATTAGTTGTGGTGTGAACACGTGATAAAAAGATAAACAGCAATGACTTCATAACCAGACGTGAATGGTGGGCGTTGTGACAAGATTTGCCGAATGGTATCTCAAAGAAGTCGTCACCCTATGATGGCGCCTATCTCTCTGATTTCATGCTGACAAATAAAAGTGATGTTGACAGGTTAAAAACAAAGACAGATCTATTGTGTGAGCTCCAAAGGATAACAGCTCCTCTCTTTTGCATAAAGTCCCTCTGAAATTACAATTACTGATGCGTGATTGAAACAAAGTTTCGGTTAGGTTTAAGATAATCCACTGTCTCAACTTGAAAAACAACAACAACAACAACAGGTTAAGTTATACTGTTCTTAGCACAAAAATACCAAAAATAATAAATTTTTCTTGAACATAAAATAACGCTCGATTGAAAGAAATGGTTCTGAATCGTCCACATCGCCCGATTGTTCCTGATGTTTATTTGCGTGAATGAACCGGACACAATATTGACAACATATTAGGAACCATAGAAAAATTTCGTAATTTTTTTGTAAGTTTTGTTTCTGGCTAAATCATGCTATGACCATAGAAAATCAGAAGAGATATTAACAACCATGTTTTTCTGCCCAAGCAGACTTAACTGTTGTTGTCCTCTATCTTTCTTCCACTCCTTAGAATTCGTTCAACAAAAAGATCAAACTAAAGAGAGTATCTCCTGTGGTGTCCTAACAGGAGGTACACCAGTGGCTCAAAGAATAAACGGCAAAAAATATTTTACGCATATTTTTCTCGCTTAAGAAGTTCGAAATGTCTCTAATTTTCGCTAGGATAGGACAACTAATGCAGCCCTCCCTTGCGTCATTTTGCGGAGTTCCCTAAGGCGTTTTATTTTTGACCCAACACGTATGTGCTGAGACGCGTTTAGAAAATAAATTTGTGCTGACACTGATGGTAAAATTAGGCAGAAAAACAGGAACACACGGAGCCTGTAAGCGGCGCCATAAAATCACGGAAACAGCAGCTCGTGAGACGGAACAGGGTACGAGGAACAAACATCTCCCATCGTTTGATTAAAAGTAATCAACGCTTTCGATGTCAACTAATTAACGCACTTAAAGATATTCTAATTTAGTTCTTGATGTTCATAAGAAAGTAGTTTATGCTTTTGAATGTCTTGAATGATTAGAAGCGAACGTCTGATGAGCAAAATGGATTAACAAATTGACACCATAATTGTTCTTTGCCGGACCGACATTGTAAGCAAGTTAAACTCCTAATTGAATCCCTGCAAAGAAGTCTCTTTCCTTAATCTTCGGCTTTTGTAAACTTTTTAGGAGTGCGGGATGTTTGGGACGTCATCTTAATTTGAATACTGTCAGAAGAGAAAATGATAAATGAAACCATCATGACCTGATTATCCTGCGGTCACCTTAAGTGTCACAGGTGTGATTATTAAGTCATTTAAACCGACACGTTTCTAAAGGATGCATCCATCGCTAAATGAAACTAATAATAAGAGTCATCTTTGAAGCCGAACTGCGACCTTTGTTCCTTTTTCGCTCTCGATAAGTTTATTTCATAAACTTTCCTTGCGTAATAAGCTGGGAGGACCGCAACAACAGAGGTTTATCTAAAACCGAACAATTAAGTCATCTAACAAAGAGAGTCTTTCGACCAATGAAAATCAATATGTCTATTTGGGGTCAAGGCTGTAGAATTTAATGCTAAAACATTTGCATTTTCAACGAACTGATACATTCTTTTTAACAATGACAGAGATTTAATTGCTGTAAATGACGTGGGTGAATTGAAGTGTTTAAGGGATAAAACCAATTTTTTGCACCATTTTTGTCATGTCGTGTGCTGAGAACGTACCCGTCTAATGAAATTGCGTGATGAACATTGATCTCATTTGATCCTCTATATCGCGACAAGTGCGCAGCTTGGTTATCATTACAATAGCTTTGAAACCTAATACATCAGCCCAGTTGGACGCAAGCACGAGATCCGATAAATATTGATCGCGTGCACTCAAGCTTTTTCCATTGGATCAAAACAAAAGGTACGTCTTCGATCAAATACCACATATTTCTACATTTAGATTTGTTGGCTCTGCTTGAGAATGGCTCGAGAGCTTTATTGACAAACCATTAAGCACATTTTAATGGTGACATCGTACCTCCCACAGGTTTGTGTACAGAGTAATGCAAATGCACCACAGAGATTTGTAAACCCGTTGTCGTCTAGCTGTTCAAAGTCGGAATGGCCTCGTCCTACGGCAGTGCGTCTTCTGTAAATATCTCGACCGGCATGAAAGCAAAGCTTCAAAAATGGATGGGAAAGGCCAGTTCAAACGTTCGCGACAAGCGGTCCGCTAATAGCAGAGAAACGTTAACGGAAACCAAGGATTACTCGCACCCGCTTGAAATAAATAATGGCGCACTCACTCCTCAGCATTCAAGGGCAAGAAGTGCACCCATACCGATGCTACACGGCGATAAAATTGTGGTGAAAAAAACACGAAAGGGCTCGTTGGCAAACTCTCCCACCTACTACAAGAGAGTCAATGGCGACCGTGAGAACGACAGGATTATTTCGTACCCAAAGAATGGAATTCCGAAGGATTTAAGTCACAGTATGGTGTTGTATGAGTCATCGAGCGATCCCAGCAGTAGCCCACGAAAGCAAAATAACACAGAATTGAGTCTTACAAATCAAACTCACTGTGTTTCTGGAAGCAGGAACGTTCGAGCGGCGAGCAGAGACGACATAAGCATGACGAGTGCAAACACTAAGGAAATGAAAAAAGTGCGTGCTCAAACAAAAGGCAATAAACCCGCTCGTGCGGTATCGAAAACATCTGAGGAATACTCTGACGAGAGTGCAAACTCTGACAGCGAGAGACTTTCAACGAATTCTGTTTTTGAAAACAGTCCCAGTGGTGGGTTGGAACAGCTATCGGAACAAATTCAGTCTCGGCTGCAGAAATGGGTAGAGCGGGCGTCATATATAGCCGCTATGCGAGAGAGAAGAGCAAGCGAGGAATCTGCCAGCTCTACCGATGACAGTCTTAATCCACCCGAAAGTCCTAATTCAAGGTCTTCGACATCAGAAGCGAAACTTTGGAAAAATGAGAGTCAGGTGAAAAAGATAAAAGAGCTGGAACTTGCGCTAAAAGAGCTGGTGGGGAACATTGGAGTTCGAGTGGGCAAGCAGGATGGAACCCAATCACCCAGCTCTGGACAGGGATCAAGGCACGATTCGCAACGAGAGAACGAGGATCTAATTAGAAACGAGAGCCAGAATTTATTAAGCACGCTTTCTAAAGATATTGGCAAGTCTGACTTGGAGCAGAACAGAGCCAACAGTACAAATTCCGACCCAGACGCTCGTGTCAACACCGCAGACGAGGTGAAGTTGATGAGTGACAACTCCGGAGGAACAAATGACGTTTTATTAGAAAATCCGATGGAAGATGATGAAGACGAATTCATTTTCATGAAGTCGGGTAAACCAAATCGTGAGATGACTAATAATGGTGACCCGCCACCTACACAAACTCTCGGCCGTAGGAGTGCTGATTTGCAGGAAGTTTTGTTATGTCAGACCCTTATTGAACAATTTCCTAAACAAAATGGTTATGACAGCGCAGCAAAAATAGCCGCAAGCTACAGCAAGAAATTAATCGATGACACATCACCAAAAGTCAAAAATACAGTCGAAGAAGGAAATTTTTCCGCAGCTGCGAACAGTGAGAATCACTCATGTAAGACGGAGGCAATACAAGGACAAAATAGACCTGATACCTCTAAGTGCTCGGAAAATAAAGCTCGAGACACTACAGGAAATAAACCTGTGCGCCCGAATTTAAGGAAACGAAACACTGCTCCAGATGGGACAACTCTAAAGGTGGGAAGTGCCCTGAGTGTACGTGAAAGTATGAGACAGTATTTGAATTTCAAAGATGCTGATCTGTCTGCCTTTGCCGTGGAATGCGTGAGGCATGCGAACAAAAAGAAACAAAACGTACGAGAGGAGGAGGTCGAAGAGGAGAACATCGACTACAAAGCGCCTCAACCCACAAGGAAAGAGGCCAACACAACCGAATCTAATGGTTCACCATCCTCTTTGTCCTCAGGGCCTAAACCTGACGTGGTTATTAGCTCGCAAGACGAAAATAGCCAAACCAGCGAGGCTTATTCAACGAAATCTCTAGCTGATTCGCGCGGATCGTCAATTGACGAAGAAATCGTAAATTCTGAGGCCAGCGAAGAAGAACGCAGCTCGCATTACCCTTTCGCCCGTACTGCAGAAGAAGCTGAATGGTCTGCGAAAGAGTTCGCGCTTTCTAATGAAGGTGGAGAGAAGGAAATCTTGGGGCGCTCGTCGAGTAACCCGCAGCAAGGGGCTTTGACTTCACAGCGTCTCTATAAATTTCCTTCAATGCCAATGTTCTATTTCCCAAAAGGAAACGAAGATGCCGAAAATGGATCACAAAAGAAAAGCGTGAAATTCAATAAGCCGCCAGCTATGCAAAGAAGATCCCTCGCCTCATTTCCTTCGGCTTTCGAATCACTCGGCGATGGAACAGATCCATTCTATCACGGACTCGATATGGCTTCAAAGACGAAACCAAAGTCAAGCAGCAGTTTGAACCTGCATGGCAAGGACCAAAATGCTAATGAAGTCAACAACACAAAGCCACTTGCAAGTAGCAATGTTGAGTTGCCTCATAAACACAAGAACCACATAGCAGAGAAAACTACAAAACAAAGAGTCAACAGCAGTGTCCAATTAAATGGCATAAGTAAAGATACAAACGACAACAAAGCTAGTCTTGAAGTGTCTGATGAAGACAAAAACCACGTTGCAGTAAGAAGAACGAAACAAAGAGCATTCAGCAGCATCCAATTGAGCAGCCTTGACAAAGAATCCTACGACAACAAACGTACAAGGGCCAACACTTCGAGTTCCCGACCACCAATGAGGAAACGAAAAAACAGTGCGCCAACGGGATTGGCAGTGTATCCTATGAGTACCAGCGTTCGAGTGGACATCGAAGCGCTGATTTAACTGATTAGATCTAATCATACAATTATTTAAGATGCGTTTTTATCAAAAGTTGAACTAGCTAAACGCGAAATTTTTACAAATGCATGCCTTGCATGAGAAAATTTACTTCACAGAATGCTTAATATTTAAGCCTAACTGTAAATGATGAATTGGAAAGTTATGAAGCCTTCATATGGGGTAATGAGATTATAAACTACACACATATTTGAACAACTCCATTTTGACATAAGAATGTAGATTCCGTGGCTTTAGGCGCACAATTTTCGGTGATAGTTGCTACGAGAAAACTATGAAACATCACATTTTTGCTTGTCGAAATATATCATTTGAAACAAATTCTATTTCTATATATAAAATAGCTTGGACATATCGATATAGATCGAAAATTTATATTAATCCACTTTATATTTATATTGTATTTTGATATATATCTATATAAATATACAATGTTTATGAATGTCCTTCTAGTACAGCAACAAATTTGAATATCTCTTTTTTTTTGTTCACCACAAGTTTTTCGGTTTTCAATGCCTACTTAGATCGGTCAAAAGTTTTACAGCTGATTGTTTTTCGACAACACAGCCACTCCGGAAAGATTGCCTGTCTCAATTTATTCGTTTTAAAAATAACTTTGAAATATTGTGAACGGTGCTTATCGAAGGTGTCGTAATATTTTGAAATCTTTTTAAGTAGTGCCTTATGAAGGAAAGTTTTATCTTTCAATAAATACCATTTCCGTGATTTTACTAACATTTCGTGCTTTTTTCCTTTATTATTTTTCCGCTAAGTTTGTTTTCAGACTTTTGTTATCTTCTTTGCACTTTAGGTTCCGAATTTATTATGTAAGTAATGCTTTTCTTCCGGTTTTAGAAGATCAACTCATTTGAAAAAACATAGGATCATCTTCGCAGCTTTGTAAGGGGTTTTGGTTGCCAAGGTAACCCTAAAAGAGAGCAGTCGCGCCATAATCGACTTTGCCACTTCTAGCTGATTGCAATCATAAGCAATTTCTTCGTTGATATTACAGTCCAAAATAGAAAACAGTGTAGAATTTCTCGTACACGTGAAAAAATCTTGAGTGATTTACAAGCAAGGGCCAATAACTCTGTTACTGACAGACAAGGTTCAATTAACCGCGACGGTTATTAGCTCTCATGTCGTACTCGTGATCAAAACTCTTAAATCCTTTAATTCAAACGCCGTATCAAAAACAAAAATAGCCGCGATAAAATTAACGAGGATATGAACTATTTTACGAGAGGCAATGTGGAAGGTATTTCCTTCTTTTGGAGTTCCAAGATAGCATAGCAACGTTATTTCGCTCGATATTTCCTTGGCGCCTAGAAGTCGTTTATTTCGCCTCGGGCTTAAACACATTCGCGAGTGCTTTAGCTTATTGCAGGTCACAAAAAGTTTTTCTTTTTTTATCGAAAAATCTGAGCCATTCCGTTTAAGGGGATACTTCCGTTTATACAGCAGCCTTGTCTCTGACTTATGACCAAGTGAATAATAATAATAATAATAATAATAATAACTTTATTTAAGTGTCAGCGTATTTAGCACTGCTGTGCTAATTGGGGACACTGTAAATGAGGAAACAAATATCGTAAATGAACAGAAACTCGTTAAAAACCCCAACTGGTAGGAGGCAGACCAGTTGGCTATTTACAAAGCGTGCAGGAGTTGAATTCGGGGCCACCGAAGACAAATCAACATAGTGGCAGGGAGGAGGACTTGAACCCGGGACCTCCGGCTTACAAGTGCAGCGCCCTAACCACTAGGCCACGCTCGCCTCCTCGAAGGACGGATTAAGCAAAGGTCCATAAACAGTTCTGGGTGGTCAGATCGGTGTTGTTTCAATCAGTGTCCACATCAGTCCCACTCCAAAAGCGCGAGTTCAAAGGTTGTATTGGTTTTAGTCACAACTATAGATTTGCAGATAAACGTGTTTTGTACGACTTTGACCCCGTTTCCTATGAATGAAGGCTCCACATGATGTAATACGACAATAGGATTTTTGCTGCGTCTAACGCTCCAATTTTCCCTCTCTGTCAACGTGCCGTGTAGTTGTCTAGGGGAGTACAATTTCCTAACTTCGTCCATTCTCAACTTGACAAAGAAGACAAAAGGAAAGCGTGATATTAGTAGACGGCGGTGGCGTTTAATCTTCTTACCGGGTTCAAAGATACAACTCACAATTATAACTTTTAGTCATTAGCTTCGCAATTTAATTATTCTACATCTTTCTAAACAGCTGAGTGTGACCATTGAAAGCTCTGCCTGTTCTATTTTTGCAACCAGGTTCCTACTGACAAGAGAGCCCTTGTCTTGTTTCGCATAGACAATAGGACAACGCACCTTTTGTTTTTGTCTTTGTTTATTTTCATCAGTGTATTCTCAAAACAGAAAGTTAAGACCGTTCCCTGAAAAAAAAGAGGGATGATGATGATCGAGAATTCGAGAGATCTATTTGAATGATCTTTTCATAGACGGAGGATATCTTACCATTAAATGTGAAAGGAACGTCAACGTAAGGACGAGTGAAATATATTTAAGAGCACATGTAGACAGATCTGTCCTTGTGTCTTTCAGAGGTCACATTAAATGATAAAAACGAACTTAACACGATATGAATTATTGATTGTGACTACGAAAACAAGAAATTAGCGAGATCCATCAAAGATATTGGCTTGATTTGCATTTTCTACAACTAAATATAGAATGTATCTGTATGGGCAAATATTGGAACTCCAAGGCCTAAGAAAATATACTTAAAAACGCTATCTTCACTTTACGTTCCAACAAAGTCACTGTCTAGGAAAACTTTCTAATTATTAAAGACTAAAAGACTTCACTAATAAGCAAGTTTTCTTCAAAGCCGTATTGCTGGTTTTCACGTGACGTCACTAAATTTCAGACTTCAGAACTATTGATCCTCCTGAGATTTTACTTTCATGATGTATTAGAGCAGCTAAAAACTAATATTCAGACAAATTTTCACTCCAAATGGGTTCTTGGTTTAGTGATAGACTACTCTTGAATTTCTAAGCTTTTGCGTGACGTGGCCTTTACATGACGAGCGAGAGAGCTGTTATGTTGGTTTAAAAGGTGACTTATTTAGGGAAATTCAGCTATCTGAACAGTTCTTGTATTAGAATAAAGTATTATTGTTACGTTTATGAGTTCTTAGAGAGATAAATTCACGCTTTTGTAGCAAAACTCAGTGACAGATGTTTCTGCTGGTTTCCGGCCGCCATGTTGGTGCCCATCTAGGTGGGCACCAGCATGGCGGCTCCATACAAATCTCTATAAATTTGGGAAAAACGTTTCTCCTCATATCTTCCGTAAGAAAAATTGCTGTGACCTGAATCTTGGCGAGAGTCTTTACATATCTAGCTTCTTTCTATTTCCAGATTCTAGACTAAATCGATTGAACGGTTTTTATTTTTTATTTTGATCTATTTTGAATGGCGTGACACTGAAAACCAGCATGTTAATGCTAGCCAAAAAAAAAAAAGTGATTGCAAATTAGCTGGTTAAGAAACTTGCTCGGGGCCATGTAAGGCAATAATTCCACACGTGCTAAATAAGTTGATTCAAAAACTGTGGCTATAAGCGAAAATTGCCCTTTGGCAGATCATGCTTTACAAACATTGTAGCCTTATCGGGGGACCGGTAGACGAGTCCGAGCAGAGAACTATCAAAGAATCTGCGCCTGTAGTATAAATTTGTAAGCGGTCGTATTTTTAAAAATTGGCGCTAAACTCAAAATGGCGGCGACTTTAGAGCAAATGACGGAAATTTTCTCTTCAAAAATCTCCAGTTTAAAGCGATGCATGGAATTAAGAGGTGCAGGTAAGATAAAAAAAACCAAAGGTAGCATTTAAATATGATTTATATTGAAATCCATTGTTAAGCAAAATGTGATGTGCAGATTTTGTATCATGGTTGATCGTTGATGTCTCAAGGCTTCGAAAGTACAAAGTAAAGCCCTTCAATCGTTGTCAAAATCATTTACCGAAAGTCAGGGACCAATCAGCCATTTTTTATTCCATACCGTGCACCATGCATTTTTACTTTTGTGATTTTAGGTTTGATATGCTAGAAAGTGCAATATTGCAGAGCTCTTTGGTTTATTGATCAAGCTAAGAAGTATAAACTATTTGCGGGACCCTTTGAAAGATACAGGGTCTGAAAGGGGAGCGGGGTTAAGGGGGGTTTTCTGTAAGGGAAGCTGGTGCGGGGTGCGGGGGGGTGTTGTCCTGATCCCGTGTTTCCGCTCATTTTTCACGAGAATCCCCCATTCTGTGCTTTTTTTATCCGAATAACTTTCAACCAATCGTCTTTAAACAGGCTCTTGGCTATCAAATTAATTATCTTAAGGATATATGTTGTTTTAAATTTAACAATCAAGGCTTGGGAAATGAATGGTTCAGCTCTTTCTATACCAAATCTGAAATTACTAGGACCTGGTGCTTGTGCTTCCGACAACATCTCAGTTACATAAATCATTGTTTACTATGTCATTTGCTTCAATTATTATCAGCAAGTTCTGCCAACTGTGATTCTGTGTTGAGGTCACTGGACAAAGAATTGCTAGAGATAGAATCTTCTCTAAGTAGCTTTCAAGCACATTTGGAAAGGGAAAAGAAGTTAGTGGAGCAAGGAGAGGTAACTCATAACTTGTGTACTACTACAAGAAACTGCTGGTTAGATGTAGACTGAAACAATCAAGAAACCCTTTTATAAAGGATCATGTTTACCTCTGGACATGTGTGTACATTATTTCATTTTGTGCCTTATATCTCCCAACAATATTTATTTGATGATCATAAAATATTTAACTTCTGAAATGTGGTTATAATTATACTTAGGATGATTCTAACATTCTTTTGATACGTGTATTTGTTTTAACTTTAATAAAGGTTACACAAGATGTTGCAAAAAAATTTAAAGAAAGACTTGAACACATTACATCCAACCTCCCATCACATCTCCCTGGAGTTGAAAAGATATCACAAAGGTAAAACAATTGAGTCACTGAATGAAAAGGTGCATATTAACTAAGAGCCTCTCTTTATAGTTAAAGGAGTCACTTATCACATGGCAAGCTTCTTGAGTGCACTTACTCTCCCACTGCATTGAGAGGTTCATTTGCTAAATATTGATACATGTATTTTTTGCTCCAGAACAAAAGAAGTTGACAGGGCTCAATTGATCCCAGGAGAATTTGGTAGAATTTCTGACATTCTGTGAACATTACAGCTTTTGGGAACTAAAATATGGTTTATCACTGTTACACTGTACCACTGACAGTGTTCTTTCAAAACCATAAGACAAATAAGAACTTTCCATATTGATACTTTGCCATATTGATTTTATATCCTTATACTTATGATGAAATCACATTACAGTTGATGTTTGTTTCTCTTTCAAAAACTGCAAATGAATCATCTACATCAGTAGTAAGATATCAATCTTTTCCATTTTGTCTCAATAGCATTTTTCAAGACAGTTTCAAAGTAAATTTAAAGTAAAACAGCACTATACCTAGAGCTTACCTATTCCATCTATGATAACATTAAACCAAAACAAAAACCTAAAATACATCTTCACATGGTTACTGATATTTTCAAGCAAAATTTTATTTATTGTCCCAACTGTGATCATTTAGAGTTGTTTTGAAAGAGGAAGTTGCAACAGAGAATGTGAAAAAGCCAAGAAAGACCCGCAGAGCTAAAGATCTATCAAGCGAGGATGGATTTGAGTTTCCCAAGTTAGCATATCTCACAGTTGAAGAGTTTGATCAAATACCAAAGTAAGAATTTAACCCAGAGACAAGTAATTTAAATAACCCCTACATCTCAATAATTGAGATTATAGACTTATTCCAGTTTCCTGTACTTAGATTTATCTAATCAAGGAGAGAAGATATTTGTACCCCTTCCTGCATTAGAATACTTCTGTTTGTAACTGTCTGGCTGAAGTACAGGACTGTGGCAGGGTTTTTTATAACTATATTTGTTGATATAATAGCAGCTTTTACTTGATTTGTTCCAAAGCTCATTTCACTATTGTTATTTTTTTTATTTTGCTTTGTTTTGTGTTGTTCTCATAGACCCTTTTTAAATAACCTGCTCTCACATACCTTACTCAGGTACATCAAGGGACGTACCTCCTATGACCAAGTCAACAATGCCATTGATGAAATCCATAAAGTCATCACAGCAAAATACAAGATACTACGTCTTCCTCGCTCAGCAATGGGGGAGCCAGTTATGAAAAAATACAAGGTAGATCAGAGCTGTATGTTGTTCAGCAGAGTCCACTGGCCATGGCCAACTAACTTCTAACTTTGGAACACCTGTAGTAAATTGCTTTTACGGTTTCAAAGATTTATAAAAACCTGAAAACCCTAGATATTTGAGCTTTCAAGAACCATTTGTTTGCTTTGTTTGTCATGAAGTGAAAACATGATAAACTGAACTTACTTGGTTTTCTTTCAGTCTTATTATTATGTGGCTGCAGTCTTTTGAAATTCATTGGTGATTTATCACTTAATATATTTTGAAAACTGCAGCCACACTGGTCATCTGTTGAGAAGGATATACCATACTTGCTTTCTGAATTTATTTGAAAGTACTGTTTTAATTATGAATATGATATCTTAAAGTCTCAGCAGATATGCTTGGTTCCCAAGGTGTACATCTTGGGTATTTCCTGTCTTCAGTAATGCAATTAGCACTTCTTTTATAAATTACTGACATGTATCTATTTATGTATTTAAGGCTTTTAAAGAGGCTGAGATACCAGACATAGAGGGTAAGTGACCTAGACTGGCCTTAAAATACACATGAACATGGAAACATGGACAGCGTGTGTCCTTAGCAGAAAAAAAGCTATTGCCTGTATGTGTGATGATTGACACATATCCAAATATGGTTATTGCCATGTGCTGGTGTTATTGCTTGATCATGGTGGAAACATGTTTTCATGTGAGTGAAATCCTTTTGAAAGAAAGCCTAATAAATTCTTACAAAACCTTACACTGTAGATTGAGGTACATGTAGTCAATGAGAGTAACTTCCAACTGAGTCTCAAAAGTAATCCAGAAACCCGAGACTCCTTTTTCTCCCCTTTCCCATTCCATCATGACCCCAAATTTCAGCTGCATTGGTTTTGTTCTTCAACAGGAGAGTATTTTTTCATCGATGATGATCTTAAGACATACTCACAAATGAAGATGGACTCCACTGGAAGGGCAATTCTTACCATGTTAAGACATTGTGGCCGGCTCAGGGAAGTACGAGGAAAAAAACTGCTCAGATATGTTCTTAAACTGTGAATGCTCATACTGAGCAATTGAAACATTTTATTCCATGTCATGATTAGTTATGGCATTGTATAAGGCAAAGAGGTGTCTACATTTTTCAGTCCAACTGTAACTTTACTTTTATTCCCTGTACAGTGCATATCTTGATCATATCTAATAGACCTCTTTAAATTACCCTTTACTTTCCTATTGGCTCTGTTCTCTAGCACTTACATATAGAACTTGATTCTCTGTAAAAGTATGAAATAAATACAAAGATACAGATAGTTCTCTAGATAATGAAGCCGTCTTTGCTGGTTGTAAAAGTGAGTGCACTGAAACTATTCTTTACAAAATATTGAAAAAAATTTATCAAATAAGACAAGTTTTTGTGATATCCAACCAAGAAGAGTTTAAAATC
The DNA here is from genome assembly GCF_964200805.1 of Pocillopora damicornis. Taxonomy (NCBI): domain Eukaryota; kingdom Metazoa; phylum Cnidaria; class Anthozoa; order Scleractinia; family Pocilloporidae; genus Pocillopora; species Pocillopora damicornis. Next base: position 26,052,516 of record NC_142673.1, read on the forward strand.
TACTGTAAGTTGAAGTCTTAAAAGTTGATGACAAAAAAGAAAAAAAAAACTGGGTTGAATCTAGTAATTTTAGAACCTGATACTTAGAATGTTTATCTGCTTTGTTTTAATTTGTTCATAAACTTCACAAAACCAGATGTGCATCAGTTGCATCTACATGTAAAGAGTGGAGACTTCATATGATTGATTTAACTCTCAAGTCGCCCGCAAAATCGACTTTTTCCTAAATCAGTGTCTTTTATTTCTTTGACTTCTCTTAATTACAAGTAGTTTAAAAATTCTATCTATCATTATCTATTGTCGATTTCATTGGAAAAAGCCAAGGTCAGGTTTTTTTCATTTTTTTGTTCACTATTGTTTGTTCCTGTCGTAGTCTGAGTATTGTTCTTCGTCTTATTTAGCTCCGTGATCCATATGAAGCTAAATCGTTGTCGTTATCTTTTGCTAGATTATTGTCCCTTAGTTTGGATTTCTTTGAATCCTGTTTCGGTGAAGTTATAGGTTCTTAGTGATGTATTTGTCATAAATTATAATACTAACTTATAACTAGTGGTTTACCAACTTGTCATTTTCGTATTTTGTTATGTCACGTTAATAACATCGTTGTGGACGGGAACTCAACTTCTCTGTTAAAATTCTTCTGGGTTACCTGTTCATTTTATGTCGTAGGTCCTGTGCATACATTTCGGTAATACTATATGTTTTACATTACCTGGTATTATGAGCATTATTTTCCTTACTTTTCTTACTTTGAGAACAAAAGTTTGAAATAAAAGTAGTAACGAATCAGTTGTTACATGTTAAATGTTAATATGTTGGTAAATTACAGAAGGCAGTATAGTATGTTGTTTGAATCAAGCAGATTTTCGTTTTTCTTGGTTACACATTTATTAGCTGTCGTCGAAACTAACTTGAAGAAAACACGTCGTCTGAATGCGTTAAATAATACAGACAAGGATAACACCAGCTTACCGATTAATATTGAATTAATATTATTACAAAGAACACTATGCAAAGACAACAGTAGCAATTAAATAACTATCAAGTTAATGGGTTAGTTTTTTAAGTTGCAAATCTAAGTTCTCGTCAAGCTTTCGTTCTCTATTTTTAAGAACCCTAATTTTTTTACTAATTCAACCTTTCTTGTTAGTTTTAAGAGGCACTGAATTTTTGTTATTGATTCCATGATAAAAATTTTAACCGGTGTGGCTCCTTTGAGTTCGTTTTTTAGTAGTATATTGTTGCATCGTGAGCTAGTAGAAAACATGGTTGAAATTAGGAATCTTTAATGATGGCAAATAAAAAACGTATTATGATTTTTAAACAGTCTCTTTGACTCGTTATTAGATTCTTGGTTGAATACATGGATTCAAAATTAATCGCGGCGTGGTAAGCAGTAGCTGCTTTTTAGTCGTTTTGAGTCTAGGCCGCCGATATTAACCGAATTAGTTTCTTGTTATTCCGTTATGCTGTTTAGTTAAAATGTGGTAGCTGACGTTTTGTTAGTTGTGATTTGTTTTCTAGATCGTAATGAAATGCAGATTAGCTCGTTAAAGTTATTAAAATTTTTAGCTGGCTTGGCCAGGGGTTCAAGTTCAGGGTTACACGCAGTTATAACAGCTAATGCTCGCTGCTGTTATTTCGTATTTAACCTGTCTGTGTCTTTTTGTCTGTTTGTCTGTCTACTTTCTGATCATGACTGTCCCTCTGTCCGCATAAAGTTTATCGCCAAACTTCGGCGTATATTTCAGGGCTAGCATAACTTTTTGTGAGATCGGCTGATACTGTTTCAAGAAACAGTAAAGTGTGACGATCACAGAAGAATTAAACGTCCAAACTGCTTCTTGGCAAAGTACGTGAATCTGTTTCAGTTAATTTAAAAGGTTTATTCGCTCGTCTCGTTTTGTCTTACAGTGATCCGCGCCTGTGATTACTTTTTAACAGCTAACGATTAGCAAGCTATTGGTTAATTTGTTGTTCCTCTATTAGCTGTGGTATTGAAAAGTGATCAAGGATGGACTTTGTTTGGAAATATGCGAGATAAAATTATATTTTAAATTCCCTTGAGAGAAATTTGTTAGTAGTCTTCGTTATCGTTATCATTGTCGTCTATATCCTAATTATTGTGATAATTATTATAATTATTACCGTCATTATCGTTAGTATGCTTTGCATTGTTACTATTACATGTTTAAGTTTCTATAAATGGAACTGTCGATTCTTAGCTTTACTACAGCAATTAACGTGACGCGTTTTTTTCTTTAGTGCATCAGTTTTGAACTGGTAATGAATTAGTATTCCGTTTATGTAATTTTGTCTATTAATTGTCAGTGATTTTTGAAACGCTTTAGTTCTAGCAACGCTACACGAGTTATCATTTCGTTATAATGGAAGTTAAATTCACTTTTCAGTTATGGCTACGTTATAGTTACTTTTTTGTTAACATTGTCTTGTGTTAACAAAGAGAAGGAGAGATACAAGTATTGTTGCTAAGTCTCACTGTCGTGTTAGTGTTAGAGGTTTTTCTATAGAACACACTCTATTTCCATATGGTGAGTTAGGAAGCGGGTTAGTTATGCTCCGAAGTTTTGTTTCTGAATGTAGCGAGTCATTACTTCATGATGTCAGTCCGGCATTAGATAGTTTCGCTTCGTCTGTCGATCACCGTAAAATAGCGTTAGTTAACCAGTTATATAATTTAATTGAGGATTTTCCATTAGCCAAAGATGTTTCCTAGTCATTTCGTCACTTTTTTACGATAAAGTTCATAACGTCTAATTTCCTATAACTATCAAAAGGTTCATTGGATTATTAGAATCACAAAAACGCAGAAACCCACTTAGCCCGTTAGTTGACAAGTTATTCGATCTTTCTTTTTTACATGTAAGTTTTTTTGGTACAAATAATTTTAAAACAAGTGTCTAAATCCTAAATCCCTTTAAACGCTGCAATGCAGTCGTTTGAAGTCATAACTAAACATGAAGAGGTTTCCCCTTCAGACCTGCTGTTGACTTATAAATTATCCCGTGTTCTTACTACACAGGGGTGTGAGCTTTTGCTTGTGGATCTTTTGGACTCTTGGGTGTGCTGGGAGCACTCTGAAACGTAACATACAATTCTTTAAAATGAGATTTCAAACTCAAACCATGAGAGTAGTAAATATGTTATATATCTGCAAAGCGACGCGTTTGCAACCTATACTGTTCTCTGACCAAGCGAATTCCTAATAAGCCACATATCAGTTCGACATCTTAATTAATTTCATTCACCTTGAAGTTTTGGAAAACGGTAATAGAATGAATATTATGATCACTTCTTCGATCGTTATGCAAACGTGCATTTTGTACCTTCAGAGCCTCTCTCCGCTGGAATTCCATCTTGGCTATTTCATTTTCTACCCATTCTGGAATGTCAGGAATGGCGTAAGCAACCGCAAACTTGATCCCAAGAACAAGATGCTGCAATAAAATAAATTCAATTTCTATTTTTTTTTAATTCAAGAAGTTCTACCATCATACTATAAGGCCTTATGATTGGAGAAAGGAAATTGTTAGGCAGAGGGACATAGGGAGAGATGGGAAAGTTGCACGATGCAACAAAATGGTCTTAACTGACTGCTAAAGAGTAGTGGAGAAGAGAGAATCGTGAGAAGGAAGGAAATTAAAAGGTAGAGGGAGATATTGCCAAAAGAGCTCAAACTCTGAGCTGACCTCAAGCACAACGATGAGAATGATCCTGTCAGTGACTGTCATGTTGGGGAACATCCGCTGAACTGAGCCGCCCATGCCAAGTAAAGCCAGGTTGACCATTACTGCTACCACTCCCATGACTTCCATTGCATCCTATGAGAGAAAGACATCAGAGGAATTATGGGAAAAGAGTTTGATCTATGTAGGATCCAGCGAGAAAAATGCTCTGACTCATGATAATTTTCAGGATAAAGATCATTTTACTAATTTAACATTTTATTTGAATATTGAGAAGTGACAAAATGCTATAATGCAATGAAATCAATGTAAGGAAGCCTGATTCGCGAGAGCGAAAAAGTTACCTGCCATGTGCCAATGTTTTCTACTCGCTCTCCGAACGGTCGACGAAGATTGGTACACAGTTTAAAAGCATCGCTCCTGATTTCTATGATGTTGTTAAGAAGAGCGCACAGGGCAGCAAGAGGAAAAGCAGAAGAGAAAAGAACCACATAGCCAAACTGTATGAACATCTCCAAGTAGTCCTCGAACGTGTCCTGAGGGAAGCAAAGTGCGAAAAATTTTAAGATTTCATAATGACCAACAAACATGACTATCTAATCAGGAAGAGAAATCTATGAACAGATGTACAAAATGGACATTCCTAGTGCGCAGAATTAGGAATGATAAAGTATTCTTCGGAGAGGACGTACACGATGACCTGGTAACGAAAGATAAAATGTATCCTGACCTCTTTTTACACTACATAATGCTTTTTAATTATTGTTCGGACCGGACCCTAATTACCGGACCATTACTTCAATGAATTCAAAGTAAATGTCACAACCAATATAAAGCGCCGCACAAAGAAAGTGTTCGTTTGAACTCTTGTTACCTCATATTCTGCCATGGTACTCTCGATTTCAGCCTGATTCATCAGTGGCGAGTCCAATTCCTTAGGTTTATCTGACTTCTTATCAGCTGCCCCCTTATCTTTTCCTTCCTTTTGTTCCAGCTCCTTTTTCGCCTTAGCTTCCTCCTTCTTTAGTTTCCATTCCTTCACCTTCTGTTTCACAAATGGAACCAAAGCTTCCTTGACGTTTCCAACCACTTGTTTAGTGATGAGCAGCGCTGCAAGTTGCTGGAATTGAAAAAAAGTAAATGTTTTCTCTACGTTTTCTAAGAACTAATATGAATCTCGGCACGACCCTTCGAGTATTTTAGAGCAAAAGAGCTTTCAACAGAGACATTCTAAATCATGTTGAAAAAAAAGATACTTTCTCTTGTGTTTAGTTAAATGCGTTTATATAGTTAGGATTAGATAATATTTGCTTACGGTTTTAAGCCTGTCCATGTCTCGAAGGTAGAAGGCGATGTAGAACAGTGCCAAGAAGGCGTTGAAGAACTGGAACTGCAAGAAAATAATGAGTGAAAAAAGGAAAATTTTAGCGTGAGATGTTGCATCTAATGACTTAGCTTTAGCTCAGCTTCAAAGAAGTTATTTAAAAAAAAAAACACTCACCGAGACAAGCTTAATAATCAAGTGGTTTTCATATGTCTCTTGTAGTCGATAGTTCTCTGTGAATAGAACATGAGCCTTATAATTAAGAAAAATTATTGTTAAAATCTTTTTAACAGCATTCAGAGCTTTTTCGTATTTTCTTCCAATCTTAAAGTAAATCAGCCATTCACTCGGCATTAGATTAATTTCATTAGTGCCATCAGACACCATCGAATCAAATGTGGTGTTTTCTTTCGTTTCAGACGTGTAAATATTCTCACAAGGTTAAGTAGTGCGTAAAAGAGGTAAGTGATTTGCCTCCGTCACTGAAACTCGATACGATAAAGGCAAGTGGGACTTAGATCTTTCTTCGGTGAGTTGCGTTCCTCGTAATAAAGTTTTTTAAATTCCGTGCTCAGACTTTGGCAACGCTGTGGAATTTTTAATCTTATATCCCTTTCCTACGTGATAAGAGTTACAGGTCAAACCTATAGTCAGTAGTAACACGTTTAAGAGTCAGGAATGAGCTTTTTGACAACATAATTGCCGAGATCTACCGTTAAAAATGCTAATATTTAGCGTTTCACGGAGAAAAAGGTAAACTAGAAACCAAAATTCATCGCGCAATTTACACCTCATGGTTGAAAACCCTATTTGATGTTCATCCTGTCCTGCCAGTTAAACAAGTGTCCAATTTTTTTAGTGAAATGAGTTTAAAAAAAGAGCAGTAGGCTCGTCCCAGATCTATGGTTTGCGTAACTTTGTAAAAGCGAATCACTGACTTTGATCTAGAAGGTCACTTGATAGGGATTTGACGGTAGCTGAAATCTTAACTCACCTTTATCGTTCAAATGATAAGCCACTTTCTTATAATTGTCATCTAACATGCCAATACAGACCGCCAGGGCGATCTTTGGAGCAAACTTCAGTGGCTTAGGAGGATTCTCCATACCGTCCACCCACCTCTGAAACTCAAAACACAACAGCATGGTGACCAGTACCACGCCCAGAGACGTGAGAATGATTGGCAGTGATACGCAGTAGCGGAAGATGTTTCGTTTCCAAGAAGGATAGTGTGCTTCTATACGTCCAGTTATTTCACTTGGTTGGAAATCACCCTGTATGGAAGAAGCAAGACATGTACGTTGGAAATAAACAACCTCTTAGTAACGGCAAAAAGTGGAATATTGTATAACAAAACGGAATGTCGTGTAACAAAACGATACGGAGAACTCGAACCTACGTCTCGCATGCTTTCAAATTCAATTAGGCAGTTAATTGACAGTCAATTTTCAATAGTCCTCCCTTTATGCTCTATTAGCGGCGACTGATTCCCCTCCGCTCCCCCTTGAAGCTATGTGATCCTCTACACCCCCACCACCCAGGGGATAAATTTTTGGCTGGTCTCTTAACTCGACTGTGGAGTAACTTGGACTGAAAGTAGGATCTGTACTGAGATTCCAGTGGTTTTATTATGTCTAAGAGAAAGAGATCAATGTGGCATGCAACAAAAACCACACCCTAAAAAGGGGTCTTGGTTCCTTGAGAGCATCCGATGGCATGTCCATAGTTCCCCACTTGTACGCAAGTTCAGCACTCTTTCGTTTCCAGGCTTCTAGAAAGAGCGTAGCCCACACGATGTTGAAGATGTTGAAAAATAAGATGCACCAGTCTCGTGTAACCTCACCCCTGTTGGACAGGATAAAGGTTATAATACCAAGAACTGCGGGTGCTATCAACCACTTGGTATACATTCCCAGCCAGGCGAAGTACATGGCGATTTTGACACCAAAATACTCGCAAATATCGTCTGAAAATGTAAGAAAAACACAGTTTCTGAGCACTTAACATCAAAAGAACCAATTTCATAACGCCAGGCTAAAGAAATAATAGCACGCCCTAAGCTTTAAACTTATATCACCAATTGACAAAGGATAGGAAACAATTCCAAGCCCTGATCTGTCTTACCGATTGGCTGGGCACCCAAGTGGGAGATCTCAAGAAAAAAGCTTAAAACAAATTGTTTTGAGTTTAATGAGTGTTCATTCTGAAAAATAAAGAAATTGTTGAATTTTACATTACTCACCCAGAGGTTGCTTCTTGAAGAAAGCAGAGACCCAGGATTTCCTAAGTTTGGCTAGATCATCTGAATTATGTAGAGGAAACATCTTCTCCACAACGCCCTCCGCCTGCAGCTTTGGTACTGAGTTTTAAAAAGTATTTTGAACGAACAGAGGTTTAGTGGGCACTGAACATCCATTAAATTAAACGAGAACAGACTGTATGAGGATATCTAAAAAAATTTCCCATTGTTCGACCACTGAATAATCCGACTGGTAGAGATGATCAAAATGAAATTGAAATTGAGTTGGAAAATTGCTCTATAAGATGTTAGATAAATGTCTTTGATCATTTTTTACCTGGCTCTTCATTTTTTTAAGAATACAAATTTTCATACCGATCTGCTGCCCCTCCACAAACTTAATCTTTCCCAGCTCGTCTCCCTCCACGGCTCTTAGGTCGTTTACCATTTCCAAGATCATGCTCTGCCTCTCTCCAGATTTAAAGAACACCGTGGGATCATCTGAATTCTCAAAACTATCTCGTTCGTCGTACTTAAAATCCGTGATTCCACCTGTGCGTAACTTTTTCTTTAGTCCCAGTTCTTCGGCTTTTTGAAGGAAGACTTCAAAAGAGGAAGTTAGATAGAAACCGTAGACTGGTGAGTGTGCCATTTGACGGACATGGACGTCGACATCTGGTACTCTGGCTCGCAGTCTCGATAGCAGCCACATTACCGTGTAGTCCTCTGTCCCTTTGGGAAATGTGATGAGTACATCGCATGTTTTGGATGGAGTGGAGTGCTCCCACAGCTTAGAGGACAAGACGAACTTTCCGGCTTTTTGAAAACTTCCTATGCAAGTAAAAAATTTGTTTCATTAAAATTGGGATCAGATTCTGCTACAGGAACGAAGAATACACTAGAATTTGCCTTGTTCTCAAAATGTGGCTTCGAACTCAATTAAAGGTGGCCCGGCCAATAATTATGTGGGAGGCACAGATTCGAATCGCGTTTCAGCCTAAATTTATTAGGGCTTCTTTTCTGCAACTCAAAATCGCTTGAAGAAACAAGAACCGATGAACACATTCTTGCCTACCCTTCCTACTTTTTCTTTTGGCATACCAGTCTCAAAACTCTTTAGATCTTTTTTCTTCTGTTTAGGGGACAATAAAAAAAACTCTTGAGTAACCCCTGCTTTGCCAAAGAACGTGTTTTATTCAGTGTAATCAACATTTTGTTTCTCGAACTGATGCGTTTTGTTAGCGATAAAAAAGAAAAGGAATTTATAGTACCTTCTTCGCCTTTACCACCACTAAACACATCTTTAGCAGCTGACTTTGCTGCAAAACGAACACAAACAAACGATTAGTATACTAGTGAGCTCATATGAAAATGATGAGAAAAGCGAATCTTCAAGGAACAATAGTGAAGGATAAGGGTGTAAGACATGATAGAGACAGCGTCCGATTGGTCTCTGATTCAAAAAATTATGCTAAGAAATTTTTTTTAGCAGATGCATTCGACGCGAAAACATCTTGCAAGGAGTAATAAAATATTGTTATTGTTATAAGTAAGTAACCCCTCAAATACTCCTTGTATAAACCACGCCCTTTGTTTTGTCCTTGACACGTAAAAAAGTTACGTAAAAAGTTACTTGTTTCATTCAAGGAATTCTGACGTTTTGCTTTTTTTGATTTTGATGAAAGTTACAATCATGCATGCAGTAAACTGTGACTGTGATTGTTTTGAAATTTCAAATAAAACAACTTTTGTATGATATAAATTCAAACCCAATTATCTTGCTGGCATGGAGTTGTTATTATAAGCTCTGCATAATTTAGGTTCGTTGGCCAGCAACACTGGCTCTGTAATAATAAATGACTTCTAAGATTCTGTGCTAAAATCAAGGGGACAAATATTTACTGAATTATGAAATCATTGTTTTATTTGGTCTTTTTAAGAGAAACAGAACTTTGACGCATGTTTAATGTTTTTTCCCTTCACGCTTGTAATAAAGAAGAGTTTGGTTGCTAAAGAACAATACTAAGTAATATGCATAGAGAACTGCAATTTTTCCGCATAATGTCTGAACAGCTCTACAGGAATTGTCTCGAAAATCCTTACGGCAAAATTCGTTTCATTTCTTGACGAAAAAAAAAAAAGGCGCCTACATAGAAATAAATAAGGACTTTTTGGTTTCCATATTCTAGCAGCTACTAAGCTGTGAAAAAAGATATCTTGTGAGGAAACGCTTTCGTGGTATGTGCTAGAAAAATGCATAGCTTAATTACTAGCCCATTGAATGCATCATTGAATATGGTATTACCTTCCTTGCCGCTTGTTCTCCTGTCTGGTATAGGCATTGCCGAGATTTCAATTAGTTGGAAACGCTAGAGCGCGCTTCTCCCAAATTTTTGCCTCGAATGTGAAACTGAACGACAAACCTTTCTTGTAACTGTTTTATTTACATCTTCGAGAAGACGCTCTTATTCGCGCGTTATGATTGGCTGGTCGCCTGTCAATCATTGGCCCAATCATTAGATGCAGCAGGTTTCTTGCCCAAAATGACGGGTGGCTGTTTGGAGGGGACTTATACCTGTATTACTAAGTGGTTGTCAAATATCATTGAGCCGAGTGGACATTTCAAGCAGTTTTTGGATAATTTATTTCATCAAAGCGATAATATTCGTAGGTCTATCACATAAAATGTTTGAATTTTTTTTATTATTTTTTCGTCTTCTTTTCATGGACTTTGTGGTACAAGTGTAGCCGTTAGCAGGTTATGGTTTGATGCTTCTTTCAACAAGGTGTTTCATCTACATCTCAAGGAAAGGAACCAAATAAAGTTTTATTTTCTAAAAATAATTTTTTGCATTTATCCTGAGTTTGCTCGAAATAGATTGGGAATTCATGCATGTTCTTTTCTTCAGAATTCGTGCCCCCCTAAATTGAATCAATATTGCATAAGATATCTCCCGGCTAAGTTACATCTATGACATTGTAATGTTCCCTCAGATCGATTCATTTCAAAAGAGTAACCATGCAGTACCAGACCACTTGTAGACCTCTGGCAGGCTCGCTTTGTTTAAGGCTACATACTTTCCCGCGGACGAAGAAACACTCGGGTCGAAGCCGTAACGACGAGAGCCTGCTCGCAGCCTAATCTTGATTTTCTCCAAAAAGCCTTTCAACGAGAATACTTTTATGTGAGACGAATCACTGAAGTGAAAGAGAGGTCCTCGTAAAAGCCAGCCTCGTATGATAAATTTGTACGCATATCGATGGATAGCAAACCAACCAGACGAGAGTACATGCACTTTGCGATGCGATTTAAATAATTCAGTTAGGTGAAAAACTTCAACAAATTTTATACCCACTAAGGGGCCAAGTTCCGGTAAGACTATTCTGACATAGCTGCAGTAAGAAATCATCTCGGAAAAAAATGATGACAGATCCAAGAGATAGTCAGTGCAAGTTATCGACAGTGAATGTTTCTCGTAGCTAAAAATTCAAAGAAGATTTTTAAATAGGCAGAAGTATCGCAGCCATTTTACGTCAAGAAAATTACAGCATAAAAGATGAAGCCAATGAACAGTGAAAAAAATGGCTAAGTAAAGAAATCAGAATGAAATCCTCTCACTGCCGCAATTTGAGTTAAAGCACGAAAAGTAAAGTAGATGGTACTTTCTTGAGTTTTGTTTTACATCAGCCAACGTAAAAATAGTTGGGCTAAGTTTTGACGAGCAAAAGGTGTCAGTCGTTGTTTGTCAGCTAAGGTAGCACGAGGAACTGTAAATTGATTAATTCATGCGAAATTTTAGCATGGAAACCACACCAGAAGGAACAATTTCACATATCAATTCTACCTGTCAATAGATTAGGCAGATCTCCACCTGATTCAATTTGAAAAACGGTCATTAGGAACCAATTAGAGGATATTTTAAAATTCACGTAGCTGAGCTCAAATTTACGCTCAATCAGTTTTGATTTAATGTACGTGCTGTCAATTAAATTGTTCCAGATAAAGAACAAAGTAGAGTCTAAGTTTTCATTAAGATTTAACGGAGAAAAATAATCAGTCTTTTGCTTCTCTTAAAATAATTGGAACTGCTGTCAATTTGAAATATTTGTGAGCAAAAAGCAGAAGTTTGAACAATCAAGAATAAATCAAACAAGCAGAATATTTAAATCGTTGTGCAAATTCTGTGACCATAAACCGATAGTTAATGTTGTTATTCGAGATCGCAAGAACAAAACAAGTTTGCTCTTTACTGTATTGGTTATGATAATTTTCGAGCCATCGTCGCTTTCTACTCGATCGTGATGACTTTCGGGGCACTCGCTGACAAATGATAGAGCGTGGGTATCAAAATGTAAAATTTTACAAAGTCGCTTACCCCAGTTCCACGCTTTCCTCGGTTTCTCCTTGCTGGACTCCCACACGATCTTTATGATGCTCATTGGTATTAATCTTCTCGTGGTAGATTACATCATAGTCCATCGGAGGGTGGTGTGAAATCATAGGTGATCCTCTCATTGCGATCACAAACCAATGGTGTGACAATGATGTTTAAATTCATTACAAAATAGTCTCTAGGGCGATGTATATCGTAGTAAAATATGCCACAGCATGATTGTCGTCATGTTTACAGTTCCAATCATTTGGTGAGCTCAGAAATTTATCTAAAAACGACTTAGCCCCTAGTAATTTTGAATTTGATGGTATTTCGCCTGGTTTGAATACTATTTGTGGTAAACATTTGAAGTATAATCACTTCCATTTTCATGATGTAACCGGAAGTTCGTTAAGTGTTTGTAAATTTGTAGACGAGAACCATTGCTGACAAGACCCACCGAACGTCCCAAACTGGGAAGCTTAAATTAAAGAGGGAGTCCAGAAAACGAGAAAGGGGGCATCATGTGAATTCATGGCTCCAAAAGAGGGAGGCTGGCGAGTAAATCCCCATCCCAAAACTACAGGGGTTGGTATCTAATTTTCTTGTGTGCAAGCTGACCGAATAATTGAAAACCACTTGTGTCTCTCTAAAAATAATAAACCATTCTCCCCATGTGCTAATTTATTTCATATGAATATAGCATAATTTACTCGACATTGATGATATAATCAGAACCAAAGCAGTTCTCCCTTTAAGTCACACACATGCCTAACAGGGGTGGATCTGGGATCTTAAGAAGGACTGTTACGTTATGCATCACGTGTCCTGCAGTTTCTTCTCGGGAGGATGGAAGATTGACATCAGATCTAAGAAAACGGCGGAATATAGCTTTCTTACACCTTTTGGGAGATAATTAATTTTATCTTGAAAATGAATATCGGGGAAAAAAACGCTTTAAAACCAGTTGTGTCTTCATCTGAAAAAAAGAAAAAAAAGGGCGATAAGAAGCTCGACACCCTTCAACAGGCCTTTACCTGTGGCCACCTCGTGATCATCAGTTGAACGTTTATTGACAGTAATTTTAATCGTGTGAGGTAAAACTGAGATTTGTACATTACCAAAAAAATTTGCTGGTGGAGTAACATTAAACCGTTTATTTTTCGCTTTGTGAAGTGGAGAATAATTTCGTGTGCTGATTAAATAAACCTATGGGTCCAATTTCTCGGAGAAAAACGTCAACTGTCGTGGTTTTATTTTCGAATAAATTCAACCGATTTTTTCCTCGAATGTCTTGCAAGAGTTTTCTGAAGTTTTGATTAACTGGTAATAAACAAAAGCTAAACACTTCGTCTGATTTTGTCAATCAGTTGTATGATTACAGACCGACCGAATTATTCTATATGCCTATATATATATACAGACTTCAAGAATACTCTCGTACCCCTCGATATTGTAAGCTCACAGTATTCTCAGTAAGCGAACGAAAACAACCCTCCATGAATTATTCTCGTGTAAAGCAAAACTGACCAATGACAAAAGAGCCAGTCCGTAGGATGCATTCTGTGTTACGCTGACCAACACAACCATGTCCAGTCATGTTGAATACAAACGCTTAAAATAATATTTCTTTTGGTATGATTTCATTTTGTAGAAATATCGAACACTCCGGCGGCCTGGGACTGAGCGCCTGCTCGAAAATTGCAGTAGTTGGGAGAGCTTATTCGTAATTTTAACGTTGAGAAAGTATGCATCTCAGGAAAGCAGGAATTCTTTTTCTTTCTTTCGCATGCTGCTTTTTGTCCTTTGTAGCGACAGTTCGATTTTCACCACCTAAATATTCAGCGTGCCATAGCAAAGACTTTGGTCATGGGGGTACTGTCTGTGTGTGTTCTGATGAGCATGGCTGCGATGCCTTCAGCGAGGGAAGTCCTTTGTCAGAGCAAGAGTATGCCGTTTACACCAGCTCAAAGACAGGCGATCGTTTCAATTTAAGGACGGGGAAGGTTAAAAAACCAGGTTTCTCCAGAAAACTACAGCACCCTGCTGAAGTCGAGGTCAAGTTTGTCGTTAATCAGGATGAAGTTTTTCAAACTATACTAGGAATAGGGGGAGCTTTTACAGGTTTAGTATTGTTATCCTTTGTCGAGTTGTTATCTCCCTGTTCTAGAGGATCATTTTTGAAAGCTTAAGATTTAACTAAAATCGACAACTTTTACCTCGGGGTATTTACAACCAATATTGCCGAAAACAAATGGTCTCAAATTTTTTAATTGAGCTACACAAAGCTTCTTTAATTGATTCAACTAGTTTCCTTGATACACCAAATGTATAGCTATGGCAGAGAACAGAGATCAATATTCCTACAAGTGAGGCTATTGCCAATATTTTCAGGCAGATTGAATGAAGAAAAAAATCTTTACATGTCTTTCCATCAAACTTGTAAGCCAAAGGCAATGGTCTTGGTAGAGACATTTTGGCCCATCCAATGGTGTTATGATCCTCTCAGCCCTTTCACTGCCAGACTTGAAGTGACGAAGAATTAATTTCTCCTTACAATCTCAATACATTTCCAGGGATACAGGTAATGAGAATGTAGGTTGGAGGGAGGGGGGGGGGGGGGGTGATGAGGGTGTTCCTGTAGTGCTTTTACTCTCCTTTTTATTACAAAAATGTGATCATCCAATTCATTGAACAACGTGGCATACCTTAAATACCAATGAAACACCAATTAAACATTGTTGAAGGATCCTTCCCCCAGTCTCCCCAACCCCATCAACCAGTAAATCTTGCTTAAGTCCCAAGTTCATTTTTCTTCAGATGCGGCTGGAATCAACATATTAAACATCAGCTCCACCTTGCAGCAGAAGCTGTTATCTTCATACTTTTCTCCAGATGGCATTGAGTATTCCCTTGGGCGTATTCCTATGGCCAGCTGCGATTTTTCTACCTGGCCTTACTCTTATGATGACCATGAAGGAGATTTTGAAATGTCAAACTTTAGCTTGGTCATGGAAGACTTCAAGCTGAAGATTCCTTTGTTGTTATCTGCATCAAATATGAGTAGAAGGACCCTCAAGTTCTTTGGAAGTCCTTGGGCTGCACCTGCATGGATGAAAACCAATGGCAAGATGCAAGGAGCTGGAACATTAAAGGGAGTGGCAGGAGACAAATATCATAAGGCATGGGCTTTGTACTTTGCAAAGTTCATCAAGGAGTATGAAGAAAATGGGGTGAAAATCTGGGGAGTTACTGTACAGAATGAACCTAGCACTGGATTCATCCCATGGTGAGACATATTTGTGGTTCCACAGGCTGTAAAACTGGTTTTTGCATCATTCTGTAAGATAAATTCTAGATGCTCAGGAATTAGACTGTTTCAACCTGAATTTAGCATCAGGTGAAAACACAAATCCTAGATTTATTGTTAACTGTCCATAATTGTCAAAGACAAATTATTTTTCATTGGGTCCCAAGAAAAATGATCAATGGAAAGCAAAATTTGGGATGGTAGGAAGTAGGGTAAATCGTCCTCCTGACATATGAAAACCATCCTTTCAGTAATTTCTTTAAGCTCGGATTTGCACTTTCCTTTTATGTTCTTTAACAACAGCTTTCAGGTCCTACAGCACTGTACAGTCAATTGATGTCTTTCAATAAGGATAATTTTAGCCACAGTAATCTTCGCCATGCAGTTGATGTTTCAGACTGGGAGTGGTTTTTTAGGAAGAAAACTCCAATGAGGGTATCTTAAATTATCTATGTAGGTTTCTCAATGTTACCATAGTCTCAAATTATATTTTACTATTGAATAGTTTGTTCACGTAGAGAGGTTGTTTTAAAATGGAATTTGATTAATTGCCTCAGCCCTCCAAGAAAATGTCTAGAAAATTTGTGTGCTATTTCACTGGTTAACCTTTGCTTGAAGGTATGCCTTTCAAACAATGGGTTACACAAAGGAGATGGAGAGAGATTTCATCAAAGAGGACCTAGGTCCAACCTTGGAGAAGTTTGGCTACTCTGATGTGAAACTAATGATGGTTGACGATAACCGGATGTATGTTGAGCCATGGGCAGATACCATCCTTGGAGATAAGGAAACAGTTGAATATGTTTCTGGCATTGCAGTTCATTGGTATAATGAGAATGATACCTCACCTGATGCATTATCTGCAACGCACAAAAAGTATGTCAGCATAAATTTTGCTTGACGTTATTTTATTATTTTACTCTTATTTTCATTGGCAGTTAATAGCTATCCTCTACCTCATTATAGTGAGCAACACAGTCAGTTAGAAATAAGTATAATTATTATGTTACTCATTAATGTGCTCCCCTCACTGAATATCTTTTTACTGGACAGTATCCAGACCTGAATATTGTGTTTAATATTAAACTTAGCTGATACTGTGCATGTGCTACTACTAAACACAGGTGGGTGTTTTCAGTCACTAAGCATGGATTAAAGAAGATATGCAGCTAAATTTAGTTGTAACAAGGATGACAAGAATTGTTATGCACATTTAGTAGGGTAAAGTATCACATATAATATCACTTTATTATAAAGTAAAGCGGAGGTTTGGAAGAGAATACACAATGCAAACTTAAATGACTATATATCATTTACTACTGTGATTGTCTACTCAAAGTAGCTGAATTGGTTTCACTGTATAGATTTCCCAACCACTTTATTCTAAACACGGAAGCGTGTACTGGCTGGACAGGACCCCCTAGTGAGAGAGGAGTTCACCTTGGTCAGTGGTCTAGAGGAAGTGATTATGCACATAGCATCATTGAGGTGATTTCATATTTTATACAGTTACTGTTTGTTACGAAAAATTGTCTAAGTAAAGTCCCAGAACATTCTAGAACCCAAAGTCATCTAGAGGTGACCTTCTAGTAAAAAGAACATTCTGGAAGGTTCTATTTCTTACATAATTGTTCAAATTTAGAAACCGTGTTAATCTACTAAATTTAGTTCTTTAGAGAAGTTTCTAGATCCTTATACTTTATGTATATAAGAGCGACAGTTCCATCGAACAGAGAGAGAGATTTGCAAGGAAGCTTAGTGCTATAAAAACAAAAGTCAACTACACGGAAATAAAACAGTTTGTTGTTGTTACCGACGATCCTGAGTTTTGTCTAGGAACAACCCTGCTCTACATCGACACTCGTAACACCGTTATATTCAGAGCAAAGAAATGTTAAAATAATCAAAATAATAATTAGAAGAAAAGAAATATGAGGAAAATAAGATTAGCCTCTCAAAGTGCAGAGTGCTCCCTTTCTTTTTATCTCAAACTCTATTGAAATTAAGCCTTGTAAGTTCCCAACTGAAAGATGCTCTCATAACCTTATAGTTTAGATCTTTTCACTATATTGAAAGGACACTTCTATTAGAGATACACCTCTGCAATTGTTTTTTGTGCCTGAAAAATACTCCTTTAGCCTTTGTATCTGTAGTCTCTACCGATGGAGTTCCCCCTGGGATTGTATTCTGAATAGAGATTCTTCTTTCTTTCAAACCAAACTAGGCTTCCTAACATCATCATCTTTCAAAACAGACAGTTACTGACACTCTGTTGCTGCCATCATATTTTCAGTGGATGACATGACATTGGTTCTTTTTTAATCTTAGAATTTATCCCACTGGTCAAGTGGATGGGTGGATTGGAACATAGCTCTTAATTTGCAAGGAGGACCTAACTGGGTGAAGAACTTTGTTGATTCCCCAATTATTGTAGATGCAGAAAATAAAGCCTTCTACAAACAGGTATAATCCACTTAACATGACAGTCTCAGCTCTTCATCTACTTCCACTTCTGTTTCAGCAAAGTTGTAAAGTTGTCATAGAATCAATGTTAATTGAGCCTTTAAAAGAAGAGGCAAGCAGGGGTATCTGAATGCCTCTCCTTTTCTTTTTAACTTTTTTTTATTCTTCTTTAATGTTTAGTGTTCCTTGATTATACTTGATTTAGCTAATCCTTTAACTTCCAAGATGAGATTTTTAATTCTCCCTAGTTACAATAATTTGGTGTTAGATCAAGATGACAACTTATACCAGACAAGATTGCGCATTCTCATCTCTTGTTTGCTTGATAATGTATGGATATTTTTGGGAGAAGTTTCATTTTAATCACAGCAAGACTTAAAGAGTTATAATCTAAACATCTATATTGGCCCTGATTATGTAACAAATTTACTGTTTAAAACTCACATCAACTACAGGATATTTTTTTTAACATTGTCAGGTATTCTGAGATTCCAACCAGTTTATGACATAATTTTGTCCAATCTTTTTCAGCCAATGTTTTATCATCTTGGCCACTTCAGCAAATTCGTTCCACCAGGTTCTCACAGAATTGAAGTAAACAGCTCTGAAGAAACTTCCTTGGAGTTTATTGGCTTTGTCACACCAGAGGGCAACACTGTTATGGTGATACAAAACACTGAAGGAAGAAATGTTACCTTTGACATCACTGATAAAAAGGGAGCAATCATCAGTGAAATTATTCCATCTTTTGCAATTCAGACTTATATTTGGTAAATCTTTGCACCATAATAACATCAGTATGCATATTCTCCATACTGTTCTCTATATATTTCCTTGGGTGCTGACAAGGAGAATTTGTTTGACAACCAAGAGCTTCTTTTAGTTAGTGATAATTTCCCTTATACCTTTATGTTTGATTCAGGGGTGATATTTTAAAGAGATATTAGATGTTTGTCTCTTTCAAGGGTCAAGGGTCAAAGAGTTAAGGTCGCTAAACTTAACTATTCAGGCCCATGATGTAGCTAGTTCCTGAAAATAATTGGTGAGAGAGAATATAAATCTCTTCATGTAGATTAGCCAAAACCTACCAGCAGGACAAGAAATGTCCCACAGATTCAAATGTGTTTTAATTCATGGGACGTTTTGGAGACTTGACCTTTTTAATGAACTTTGAGAAAGGGTTGGTCCCTGGAGCTGTGGAGTTTAGAAACTTGATCCCCATTTTCTGAGCCTAAGAATACTGGAAAAAATCATCTGCATTATTTCCACCGCTGATATGAGGAAGGCATCAGATAGGTTTTTCCGGGGTAGATAAAATGTATGTGTGAAGAGTTACTTGGTAAGAAAGTAACAATGAATAATAATTATTATAATAATAATAACAGGAATAAAAAAATCTCAAGATGAAAAAATCACAAAAAAAGATAAGCGGCATTGTACCCATAGAGAACTTTTTTTAAAATATTGAACGATATTGAAAGGGAAGTTTTTATAATAATTTTCCCGATGATTAGGTTATGGAAATAAAGTTGAAAACTTTTAGTTTGAACATATTTTTTTGATGTTTTTGTTATTAACTTACTTGCTATTTTGCCAATGACGGTTGGTTGAGACTTTCTTTAAATCTATTATTGAACGTAATCTGATCGATTTTCAGTGGCAGTACTAGTGACTATCGTTTCAACTTGAGCAGAAATCATGAGAGTCGAGTGCCGATTGCTTTTGGTCTAGTCCCCGAAAGCTGATTGGTCCATTTCACTAGGACGCAAAAACGCAAGAAGCGTAAAGCGGTTGTGATTATTCAGTTTCGATCAGCGCTATAGTCTGTTCTTTCCTTAATTAAAATGACGTTAGTAAATCGTTTGTAAGGTGCTGGTAGCTGCATGTTGATATCTGTTGAGAGTACAATGTAAACCTGCTTTTTAAAGACAGTCGTTTAAAGTACCGTATATAATAGATCAAAATATTATCAATTTAAGTCGCACCCAGTAAGAAATGTAAAATATAATTTTATCAAGTTTGGTACAACTCGGTTATCTAAACCAACCTTAGAAATGTATATCAAAAAGAGATTGGATCTTTAAAGAAGATCTGTGCCTCATTATACTCACAATTTAAATTTATCAACTGTTGTGACCTCTTTTGTTGGGGATTTTGAGCTAGCTGTTTTTTGAAGTCCCCTAACTTTACAAGCACGTGAAGCTGTTCTGTTTTCGTTCAAGATGGGGTGTTCAAGAGTATTAAAAATCACCGAATAAAACTATCATCTTAAGAAACAAAATGGACTGGTTAGGTGCCAGAACCTGTGAAATATGACTGAGGAGACTAATTAAGGGCTCGTCACGTTACCGGGAATTTTGAGAAATTTACCCGAGCATCCCCTCCCCTCTGTACTATTTTCTACTTCCAGGCGAGGCTCTGCCATGGAGCCTGATCAATAGTTGATGGCATTCTCTTGACTTTTGTGCTTGTTGATGAATATATTTTTTACTTTTTTGCGATTTGTTCGTATCAACAACCCGTGATCAAAGGTTAAAAGGAACTTGAAATATCTTTAACCTGAGATGGACATTACGAAAGAAGTGGAAAGCGCATTGGAAGAAGAAGGTTACGTTAAAATCGACTCGACTTCCTCGAGCACCATGTCCACCTCTACTTCTCCTGTTTCCATTGGGGATAAAAAATCGAGTTCACGTGGCGTCACTTCGGTTCATTCGCACTCGGTAACCCAAATAACGAGCCCCGTTCAGCAGAAGATTCGCACGGACGTTTCAGCAAGTGATCTCATGGAAAATAAGAGTGGTAAATCATCTCCAAATTCATCATCGACGTGGCAAGGCCAGGGGCAAACTTCTGACCAGGATGGCGATGGGAATGATGACTTAACTAGCGGGGTTTGGGGCTGGATGTCCACTGCAATGTCGGTTGGATTACAAACAACGCAGAACATTGGTAGAAATATTATGGAGAAAACCAAGGTATTGTTAGAATATGTTGAATGAAAACAATTCACTTATCATACGTTTTGCAACGTTGTTAAATTCCAAATCGATCAAAATTATTTCAAAATGAAGCCTCATTAGGTTCAACAGTGTGTGAAAGTAATGATCTATAGAATAACATCTGACAAATTTTGATCTTTGTTAATTTAAGATTTTGCACTAAAGCATACATCGGTTTAAACCCAGTACAATTATGTGAGTCTGTTGTTATATCAATATCGTTGGGCTGATGTTGACTGTCAAAGCACTAGTGTGTTATTCTTGCATGCTCTTTGATTAAGTGTCATTTAAAGTAAAACAAAGTCATCGCAGTGGCCTGAATCAGTGGAAACAAATTATTCAATAGAACAGATGAAAAGTCAAATTTAAAACCAGCTTTAAGCAGACTATCATAAGGGCAGAATTCATATTAATAATTTTTAGAATCAGTTATAAATCTTAAAAGCATTTTGAAAATTGTCATAACTTGTCTGTATTTTTCTTCAGACTTCAGTTGAAAGTGTGATCACAACACTTGACCCAGAAATGGAGGACTACTTATGTGGGTAACTTGATTTGAATTTTTAGGGAGGTTCTTTTAATTGTTGATTTAAAGCACCAAAGACTAAACCTCTGCACCATTTATAAGAGCTGTGTTGTAAACATCAGTCACATTCATGTATCAGAAATATCTTATTTTAAATTCAGTATGAAACCAATAATTTGCAGTATGTGAACATACACTTTGACTTATAGCACTGTAAAGGAAAGAAGCATGAGTAATGCTACCTAATTAGTTCTTTCATATAATCCTTCACACCCTTACTTCACAGCGTATAATTTTATTCTCCAAACTGTTCTCTATGATGCTTACCGGGAGAATTTGTTTTAAATTTAACAATCAAGAGCTTATTTCATTAGTGATCATATCTTTTATTCTGGTAACCTTTTTTTTTGATATCAGAGGTGATACTGTGAGGAGAAATTAGGTGCTCATCACTCCTAGGGGTGAAAAGGTTATTTCATTGTGAAAATTTACAGTACATGAAAATACATGTATACCTCTGCATGAGTATAAAGAAAACAAGTATCAGCCATGTTTCTTGATTCATTTGCATAATCCTTTACACCTTAACATCAGTTTGTATTTTCTCCCAACTGTTCTCTATACATTTCCTGAGGTGCCGATAATGAGAATTTGTGTAATAGTCAAGAGATTTTTATGTTGGTGATCATTTCCTTTATTCTCATGACCTCAATGTTTGATACAGGGTTAATTCTTTTATTGCAAGGAAAAATTAGTCCTAGATCCTAGTCACTGTCAGGGGTCATGGGGCCAACTGATGTATAGCTAGTGTCAATCTATGTAAATTTATGTATTTTTTTCACTTTTGCTAGCAGACAGAAGAGAACAGTCTATAAGCCTGGCTGTTGCAACCACTGATACTGAAGCCATAGAAGCAATAAAGGATGGGTTCCGTCAAGTGTTTGAACATGTTACCGCGCAGTCAAATTCCTCAACATCTGGGATTGCTCCCCTTCCTGTAGGATTTTCAGCTGGGGTGAAGGGAGCACAGCATAGAATAGCCAGTTTAGTGCGTGGAAAGAAAATGCAGGAAGGTCAAGTGATCATTGGAGTGGAAGAAATGTTGTCAGAGCTGTTACCTGGCAAGTAGGTTACTGCTCCCTTTGATGTATCTTTACAGTCATAGTGATTGTTCTCAGCTAGAGAATGATTTATAATTTCTGTGACATGAAGTACCTTCTTGCATAATAAAAACTCTATTTTAACAGCAACAAAAACTTCTTTATTTGTACCCAGTTCAAACAAAAAAAGGGAGTTGACTTTAAAGTGGAGTTGAAGAAAAACGATATAATGGCTTCTTAAAATAACTCCATTTTAATAGTTAAGAAAAAACTTGGATTCAAGCCAAATTGCTTTTTTGTCCAGACTTATTTATTGAGTTGACATTTTTCTTTCCTAGGTGGTTTGGTTTAACATGTCTTGCACTGAGTGACCCAACTTCAAAGACAGAGCTTGAAACATTCTCTCAATCAGTCCAAATTCCAAGTTTTTATATCAAGAAAGCAGAGGAAAGCACCCCATCTAATTACAACCTAAGATGGTCAGGGCTATCATTTACTCTTGGGGAGGTCATGCTAGGCTCTGGGCAAGAGTATGGCGATTGGCATTCTAAAATATCAGGTACAGCTGATTTTAAACATACTGCATTCCTTGAGTTAGAATGAACTTTATTTTGAATCATTTTTTAAAACTTTTAGTCAAAATTTTAAAATTTTGTTGGCTGATAAGTTTGCATTGGAGGCTTGTTTGACTCACAATTTTCAGGCAGAACTGTTCAACTCCCCCACCCAAATCCAACCATTATACTTTTTTGTTCACTTTTAAAAAGTGGTGTTATCTTAACTCTCTAATCCCCAAGAGTGACGAGCATCAAATCTCTCCTTACAGTATCACTCCTGAATCAAACATTAAGGATTAAGGAACAAAATTATAAATGGGTGACTAATGTTACATAACAATGTGATTTTACCTAATACAAGTGACTGTTTGTGACAGTTTTTGACAACTCGCCACTTACATTTGTTACAGCTGTAAAGGCTTGGGCTGGTTTGCCTTACTATTTGGAGAATAAGTGATATCAAACTCTTTTTTTTCTTTTCTTTTCTAGGTTCTTCCAAAAGACAAATTCTTACTTTAGCTGCAAGGAGTTTAGCAGGGCAGTTTAGAGAAAGATTGAGAGCTAGTGCTGACTCACTGATGGAGAATGCATTAGTTATGTAACAAGTTGATACTAAGGTTAGATTATTGATGCTATGTAGGTTCTGACTACCAAGATAGATATTATTATAGTAACTCTAATAAATGTTTAAATTGTTCTTCCTATTCCATAAGTATTTTGTTTAACTGCATTAGTAGAGTTCAGGGAAATATATGGAGAAATTTAATATTCAATTACCTTCAAATGCTCTTTTACTCTGGGAAAAAAAAATGAAAAAGACACAAAAAAAATAGATTAGGAAAAATTTCACAGTTTTCATTACACAGTAAAAATAAAACATACAAGTATTTATCATTAGACAACTTTGTCTTAACCATGAAACATGTTAATTACTTACTGGCACAGAGCTCTTTCTGTTAGTTACACATGTTAGAATTTATATGCACATGGCATGATAACTTTTCCATGCCAGAGTTTCATGCCTTCATATTTCCCATTAGACCTCGCCTTACATTATATGAAATTTGAATTTGTTAAAGTGAATGCAAAACAAAACATGAAATTAATAATTAGATTCTATGGGGTGATGTTTCCATTCAGTAATAGGTCACAGATGATGTCAACAGTGGCACATAAGGCGCAGTCAAGTCTGTCTCATTGTGATGTCTTCTATGATCTATTACAGACTGTACAGAGCCATGGCAAAATGGAATCTATTTGTTTTATGACTGATAAGGAAGCAAAATGTTGTTATTGGTGACGTCATTTCTGTGTGTCTTCCAATATATTATGAGTGATAACCATTCAAAATGTGTGTACAGTTCAGCTGAACATATATTAATACCCTGTATAAGATTTAGTCACCCATTGCACTTCACCATAGTAAAGAATCACAACTTATCTGTTAAACATTCATAGTAATAATTATGCCCTATTACTCCTGGCAATTTATTTATGTGTAATTAGGGTCCATAGCTTTGAGGGTACTTTAGTTTCCTCCCTTGCACCAAGATATTCGAAGGAAATTACATTGTGCACCTCTTGAGAATTTGAGAATTGTATTTAATGCAAGAGTATAATTAATAGTTATTTTAAATTACTATGTGCTGAGTGTTAAAAATGTTAAGTTAAGAGTTTATTGGAGCTAGCCTAATGATCAGATAACTTATGGCTATTTGAATAGATCAGATGTAAAATATATTTTAATTGAATCTAAAATAAAACGCATTGAAGAAGCAATAAAAGACCTTACTAAGGGGAAAACAGATTTAAAAACAAACAAAGTTGGTGTGAAATAATGTACTATTTTCCATGTTCTTTATTTCCAGGGGTTATTTTCCATACATTTTTGAAGTATAAGTGTTAAACTTTCATTAATGTTTATGTCAGCAATCGTGGGCAGAAGGCATAGGGGATTTAATTATTATACATATGATTATTTTTTTGTGAAAAACAAAGCGTTTTTCTCTGTTCATGGTTGGGACTTCACTGTCTTATTTTTTATGCCAAGAAGCAAATAACAAATAAATGCTGCATGACCAATTTATGGCTGGTTTTGAATTTTGTTTTTGGTAGCTTTGCTTGGTTTTCTTCATTCCCATTCGTCTTTTTGTGTTTTTGTACAAGTGTTTGTTTGTTTATTTGTTTGTTTGTTTGTTTTTTCATCAAATTCCTTTTGCCCCCACTTCCCCCTCCCCTCCCCATTCTCCTCCCTCCCCTTCCCCCTCTTCTCCCTCCCCTCCCACTCTCCTCCCTCTCTCACACTTGTTTGCTCTCTTCTTTTGTTTCCTTATTTCTTCTGTTTCATTAATTGTGAGAGAAGTAATATTTTTTTCTTTTGCCTTTGATACTTAAAGGTCAAATAAAAACAGTGAAACAAACTTGACACAAGCATTTCTCGATTTAAAATATTCCTGGGTCGTTGTATCATTTCCTTTTTACCTTTTTTCAAGCAAAGCGTCATAGTTCTTAATACGCATGCGCAAAACCAAAACGACCTGGAGATCTATTTGTTAGTAGATAACTCACTACGCAAAAACTTAACACTTGTTATCATCGAATGAGGAAATTTTCACGATACGAATAAAGATTATTTGCAAGCTTGGAATACTAACTATCCCACAATGATTGCGCACAAAATGGTTATATATAACACTTCGACACCGTCACTTGTTATCCTTCTGGTTCATTGAGGAGATGATGATTGGTCCAATCACTGTTCCATCAGTGAGACGTGTCTCCAACTTGTTACGCATAGACACGTGACCTCTCTGATCCTGTTGATTTATTTAGAGGATTGTGTAAACATCCGGCTCTTCACGTCAGACAGTGACCACCTAATGACTGGCGTTGATGGGAGACTCAATTTAAAATTTACGGAGTGCGAGTGAATCAAGAGATGTCTCGAGTTTCTGTTTGACTGTTTGGTTAGCACTTCATGTTATTCCAGGATTTTACTGAATATGCTTCCTACAAACTCCTTACTCTTTAAATTAATTAAAACATCGCTGCAATTTTGTGGTGTTATAACAAATTAAGAGTGAATGTCTCTAAAAATCAAAGAAAAATAACAAAATCGCGGACGTGGTAAAAAAATCGTTTCGTCCCATTTTTTGTCTACAGGTAGCTATAGGTACTACTTAAAGTGAAGTGAGGTTAGTTTCTGTAAATATTCATTTTAACGGAAATAAATCGATACTAATTGCATGATCGAAAATGAGTGCCTGCCAGCTCTAAATTACGCAGTTTTCAGGCCATCCTTGCATGAACTAAAATGCAACAGCAGGACTTCTCTAGCTTTAAATACATACATGTGACCTTCCATTACCAAGTTGACGAAACCACGGGTTAATTACCAGTGGGCGTTTTCGCCATATTTAATTCATGCCAAACCCGGCCTAATGTAGTGTGGCAAAAATGCATGTGGCAGTTTCTGAAAATCTCCAGCAATACTATCACGAGGGCTTACAAGGTGGGTCTTCAAATTCATCGTTTCATTTTTCTGGTATCTTCTGCTGTTTTGATGTACCAACCAACCAAACTTCGCTAAAATTGTAAAATGGTGCCATATTGAAATGAACAAAATCAACATTGCAATGACACAAGCAAAGCATTGTTTGAGTCGCAGCCGCACTTAGCTTTTTATTTTTGCTTTGACATCAATAGTTCCTTACCCTAGAAATCTTTTATAGGCCCTTGTTATTCCGCTTGGAAGATATTTTCGAAGTATTGTCCTTTGCAATTTGGTGTGAAGGGGGCTGACCGGCTAACTCATTGAAGCCACTGAGCTGGGATGAGTAAAATACTTGTTGTTGTCATTTTCTACAGCGTGTCACAACCCAGTAACGTTTAGTCTACTTTGATCCTAATTTTGGTTTTTTTGACGTCTCACACAAAAAGGGTTCCGTACAAAACGGCAGGTAACGCTAGCGATTTGCCGGATTTTAATTTTTCACATGTTCCTGTCACTCTGTGTGACATATGATAATCTGTCACGTAACGAGATCAACAAACAATTCATTCTGCCTGACATATGAGGTCTAAAGAAATATATTGCCATCATGAACGAGAACGATACAACAAAGAAATAGACTTTACAAAATTTCACAAATATAAACCGTACAGTGAAAACCTTATGGAACGAAAATAACGATACAATTTTCCTACTGAAAACAAATGTGATCGGTTAACGAAAGTAAACAAAAAACAAAAGCGTAATAATCGTCGGTGAAGGGAATAAAGACAACGGTTGCTTTAACTCCAGCAGAAAAAAGAATGTCTTAATCTTTACATGATATTGTAGGTGGCGTTTGTGGCGCAGAGGAAGCCACAAGCGTTTTTACAATTTTCAGGTGCTGAGACAGAGATTGAACTTATCTTAGCAAGAAGCGGGATTTTCGTGAAGCCTGATTTATGGAAGAGCTGCTCCTCTTCCAAACCAGGAGAAAAGGAGAAGGAGAATTGAACCTGTAAGATTAGAACATTTTGTTTCTTTCATAACGAGTCCACACGTTACTCAAGATGTTCCTTTCGGGGAAAAACTTCTAAAATTGTCGACTGGCGAGATCATAAAAACACCCAATGTCATCAGAACAATGATACCAGAGCGTATTGTCCAATAGTATCAATACTGCTGTGAAACCAACTTTGAGCCTATGAGTAAGAGAACTCTACAGAGAGTTTGGGCCGTGTGTTCTTCATCTGTTCGCAAGTCTCTGCAAGGACTTGATAACTTTTCAGCATCAGGAGTGGAAGCATTTGATGCTTAGAAAAACTCGTAGACAAGCTTGTTGACTGTGGCAAGACTCAGCAATGAGCGAGGGAAATTAAGCAGCAACTTCGTTTTTCGAAGCAGTACCTAAAGGGCGACTACAAGGTGGGTGCATATTTTATAATTATGCGTTGCCTTTGCAGAGGTGATGTAGTAAACTTCTTACTATGATTCACGGCTACCTCTTTCCTTCTCTCCAAGTCTTCTTTATGCTTAATTGATGAAACAACAGTTTACAATTCACTGTAATACGCTTACACACATGTAAACAACGCTGAGAATCGATTAAGTAATCTTTTTGAAATTTCGATCATATGCGCATGCAATGCTTTGTAAACATACATTGAATCACGCGCTTGTCATGTTACTTTTTATTTTAGGTACATGCAGTGGAGGCCTCAAAGGTTCCCGATCATTGTTGAATTTACGCGCTAAGTGACCCGAGCAATGCTGAATTTCGGGGCTCCTGCGACCATCTCCATAAGGAGTCATATGAGCAGTGTTATGAGTTACAGGAGGTACTATGTACCATAGAAGATGAGTGTTCAAGTGCGCTCATGTCAGCAGAAGATCAAGCTGACATGCAACTTACCATCAAACAGGCAAGGGATGATATCATTTGCTGGAAAGCCCATCAGCTACGTTCAGTCCACCAAGCTGAGGCGAAGCATTCAGTTTTAGCCAAACTCGACAGCCGATCGGTGTTGTTAGTCCAGGACTAGGCAATGAAATATATGCCCCGAAAATATCGAGAGGCACAGTCGGATTGGTTTGCGAAGCGAGGATTGCCATGGCACATTAGCGTTGCCATAAGACGGTCAGAGGGTTCTGAGAACTTTGAATCGCAGACACATGTTCACGTATTTCAAAGCTGCGCCCAAGACAGTGCGACTGTGGCTTCGATTATGCTTGACTGCCTCACTACCCTGAAAAAGGAAATTCCAGAGCTGGAAATGGCTTATTACAAACAAGATAACGCTGGCTGTTAACACAGCGGAAATTCAATCATCTCAGCTAAGCTGGCCGGTGATGCTATGGGAGTGGCTTTTGTAAGAAACGACTTTTCGGACCCTCAAGGTAGAAAGGGGGTATGTGATCGCAAAGCGGCAACAATCAAGGGAAGGTACGTTGTAAACGAAGGTAATGATGTCATCAACGCTCTACAGTTCAAAATAGCCATTGAATCTGGCCAAGAAACCAGAGGAGAGAAAGCAAGTTATGTTGCTGCCAAACCGTCAAGCACCTTTAATATCAAATGGGATGGCATAAGCTTACTCAACAATTTTGAGTATGATGAAAGTGACACACGAGTGTGGAGAGCATTCAATGTGGGTTCCGATAAAGTAGTGCCATGGGCCAAGTTCGAAGGAGCCATGAAGGAGGGTCTGAATGGGGTTTCGTGTTTAGTGTTATTTGTCCATATTTTTTAGTGTTTACTGTTAAATTGGCCATTTTTTTAATGTTTACTGTTCCTGAAAAAAATACTGTTTAGTGTTTGAAAGGAGACCCCAAATTTTTTTTTAAGGATTTTCAAATTTTATCTGCTCTTTTAAATTCTGCAAAAAAATCAAGAAAATCACTCGCGAACAGTGAGCCAAAGCTGAAATGCTCTTGTCCTTAGAACCGATAATGCGCCTTACTAGACCCTCAGTACTGGACGTACGTAGGGGACACGTTTGGTAATCCACACAATAGTTCCTGAAAAGTATCGCTTCTGGAAATCCAACCAAAGTAGTGTTTGCAAAAGACCAATTGCACTTGAAATTGGGCCTCAAGGCAAAGTACTGGCATTAGACTACGATTTCGACTCTCGATAGTCTCGTAGAACTGCTTTTAAGCGGCAAGTAAGGATATCCTCTTGTGTGCAGATGATGAGCAGAGAATCATAATGCAGCTGGAGTTGGAGTACAATGGAGTGGCTATCATTGGTAGTAGGCTGAGACAGATAAACTACTCCAATGACGTGACAAGTGTTGAATCTCTTTATGTTCTTCAGCAATCAGCATACTTGGCTGCAACTAGCGCAGCTGGAGGGTTATATGGTTGTAACCTCGATTCTGTCAATGTTGAGCGACTCTTGCGGAATTCTTCAGATTCTTGTAAGGAAATCAGGAGGCTGTATGGTCATGAGGGCAACATTGTTTTCGCCGACATCAAAGATCAAAAGGTTAAGACCTTTAATCCCTTAAGTGCAACAGTCGAGACCTTGTTGGGTACTGGCCACGAAGGAACCGTTGATGGAACTGAAGAAAGCTGCTCATTTACACAATTTCATGCAATCTGTTCCTTGTAGAAAATTTTTTTTGTTTCCGATATAGCTGCTGAAACAATCAAACTAGCTTCGGGGCTTACTGGCATGCAAAGTGTCCTTTCTTCGCAACCTCGAATGTCTCTATGATAGTTTTGGAATTGGTGCACATACAATCGACGCGGTCCAATTATCTCTTCAAGATGCTGTGTGCAATGTTTCATCTGTAAATGCTTATATTAAAAAAACCGGTCGCTGAAGTAAAACAGCACTATAAAATGAAAGAAACGGCAACAATAAATGGCCCTGAAGGAACTGTTTCCAGCAAAACACAGGAATCATTGGTGCTTCTCGAAAGAGGTATGGAACAGAACGAGATAACGTTAAGAATGTAAACGAGGACTATCTTGGTGACATTGACCTGCGTACGCTGCTAACAACTCAGGTGGAGAACCTTCATGCAGTCTCCCACTTCAAAAACGAGACTTTCACCGCTCTTCAGTGTACTCAAGACTTTGGAACAATTTCAAAGGAATCTTTAAAGAGAACAACGAAGTGGGGTGCGAAGTACTTCACACTTGAGAAGTCTTATTATCCAGTGCCTAAATCCAGTGTGGAGTTACGGGACGTAGATTTGATGAAACCTCCTCCAGCTGATAACGTTGACCCCAACATTGAGGCAGCCATGAAGGAATTGGTTGACAGGTATCGACCTGTCAAGTACGGTAAGAAGCGAATCAACAAAAGACAAAGCGGGAGCCCTGCCGCCAGCTGTATATTCCAGTACGCCATCGTGTACTAGAGTAACATTCCAAGAGGATGTTTAAGATGATCCAGGGACAGACAATGAAGAACGAGTCGACCAGGATACAAATATTCCACGAGCTACAAACGAAGTGCCGAGAATCACCTTTGTTGACGAAAGCATGCTCGGAGTTGTCGCAGTTGGTGACGTGACAGACCTCCCCGAGAAAGAGGATGAATTCGACACCGACTCGGAGAGCGATGCGGATAATGATACAGACATAACGTTCAACAGATTTGGTCGCACCACCCGCGCTCATTTCCGCCTTGGTCTCTAGAAACAGTTGGGACAATCGCGACTATTCAGGTATGGAATATAATCAAATGTTTTTGGCCAGGATGGAGTGACATGTCTGTCATTTTTGTTGACCACTATACATTGTGAGTACTGTAGCCGATCTTATTGGTAAAAGAATATTCTGTTATTGCATTCATTACTAGTCAAATTTAAACACTCATATATGTTAACTCTCATTTTCCTTGTAATTTTCGTATTTATCTCTTTTTGTTTACAGTGCAGATACACCAACTGGGACCATCTCACAAAGCCAACCAATCATACTGAGGTATTCATACAACGGATGGCAGTCCGTAAATTTGCTTAATTTTACTGTTTATTTCGATGTTCTATCCCATTGGCTGTTTGATTTGAATATCGTAATCTGATTTGTTTCTAATATATTCTCTCTAAGTAGTCACGGTTGGTGAATCCTCGCTGTAAAAGCGCTTTAAGAATAGATTGTCATGAGTTATACAAGCCAAATCTGCGGTAGTCTTCGTCGGTCATAAGTCTGTGGACATCTTTGGCAGTCTCAGTGGACATCTTCGGCAGTCTTTGGACATCTTCAGCAGTGTTCGGACATCTTCGGCAGCCTTCAGACATCTTCGACAACTTTCGGAAATCTTCGGCAGCTTTCGGATATCTTCCTCACTCTTCGGAAGTCTTGAAATAATTCCGAATTGTTGGAAAATGGCCAAAAAAACCTCTTTGAGACAATAAACATAAGCCCAACATAGATATTTCCCCTTTTAGGGTGTGGTTTGTTTGTTTATGGGAAAAATGTTACAACGAATTTTTTAATGTTAGTGTTTAATTAACTGTTTAATGTCATGCAGTCAAAAAAGTGTTTAGTGTTATCGAAGTACCCCCATTCAGACCCTCATGAAGTAGCCCGAAAAATTGGAAATCCTAGACTCGCCATCGCAGAGTCCAAGTGGCGCATCGACGTTCAAGATTGTGAGACACCGACATATTAAGGAAAGCTCTGTTAAAGCAAATTTCTTAACTGAAAGCGAAAACCAAGATCGAAGCTGTATTGGGGAATATAAGCCAGATGACATGCTTTTCCCGTGTCCAGAAGAAGGATGTGTAAAAGCCTACAGTCGCTTTGCAAACCTCCAGACACACCTAGATACTGGAAAACACCAATGATGCTCGAACAGGAAACTCTCTACGATAAAGCTAAAAGAGAATATTCTTCCAAGCTGATGGAGGGACGCAGTCGAATACCAAGCGTTCAAGTTGCTGCACAATCAAAGAGAGACGGCTTGCCGCCTCTTCCAATGGGTTGGGCCCTGAAGACAATTAAGAAAAAGGTGCGTTTTACAAGGAAACAGACCGAATTCCTAACTGACCAATTTCAAAAAGTGGAGTTTAGTGGACGGAAAAGCGATCCACAGGAAGTTTCGAAAATCATCCGTCTTTCAGCAAAGAAGCGATTAGAAGTTACAGCCGCCGGTAACCGAGCAAAAGCTAGTGAAATCTCAGAAGTGGACATGAAGAGCGTCGACAAGGACGAAATTTCCGCCGAAGCTGAGAGTTATCTATCTGCAGTGTGTGCAAATGTGATGAGAGATGTGGCTATTCAACATCCGATTGTATCTTTCGATCTAAACATCTGCGAACTTGTACAAAAACGTGCACTCAAAACTTTAAGACTGGATAGGCTAAGAGACATGTGCATCGACCTTGGGCTGGATATTTCTGACATTTCACCTCAGAAGAGGAAAAAGCCATTCATCGCACGACTCACACAATTAGTCCAGGAGTGTACCTGCGTGACAGCAGAGTCCTACATATCGGATTTTAGTCACTCGAGCTCAAGATTGCTTGTGAAACCTCCTTATCTTTGTGTTGGACAGCTTTCAGTAAATTCGAAACTGGCTAGTGCAGAAGGCGCAGAAGGGATGCAAATGCTCGAATCCATGTCCACCGGATGAAAAGTAAACGGAAACTAACGGCTTTGTGCCAAATTTAACCTTTTGAGTGCAATTCAACTGTTTAACCTGTTGTGTGTGGAATTATGCAGAATTATGGCGTGATTCTCAAAGGGTAGCAAAAGTCGAAAATTGTTTCTCCTGTCTCCGTATATAAAAATCAAGTGTAGTTATAGACATTTTAATATGTTCCTAGTCATTTTAACGGCCAGTAAAGATATAACTGACCAAAACAGTTATTTGTGTCCGACGCGTTTAATTTTGTTATTATGCATCTCATTATGGCGTCATGGTAATTTAACCGAAATTTGGCTGGTGGTCATGTTTTGATAGTCAAAGGTCCCAAAGAAATAAAACCCACCTCGTAAAGAATTGTCTTTCAAGGCTTCTTGGTAGTGTTATTGTAAACTTTGAGACACTACCACATGTATTTTTGCCAAGCTATTCTAGGCCACGTTTGCCTTAATTTCGAAAGGCCGAAGATGTCGTCTCTTAATAGGGACGTAGCTCCTCCAAGAATAACATGAGACAAAAACTCTCACTTTGTCTCGATAATGCAAGTCTAACTCAATATTTCTATGACTAGAAAAGTCCTTCCGTTACATTTTTGTTAGCATGACAAGTGCCCAAAAAGTGCATAATTTCAGGATCGCGCTTGGTGAAATTTGAGCTATTTACCCCCGGAAAAGTTAAAACAGATTATTCCCGTTAAAGTGCATACTTCAAAATCTAACCCCATTTCCGTTTGTTTACTGGATAAGGCTACCCACAGGCAAAAAATGAACCAAATCGATTTTTGACTGTGTCCGCGAATTTTTCGATAATCTGTGATTTTTATTGACATTTACTCTTAAAAAAACAGCTTAGAGATCAAATAACAGTCATTTACTTAAGATTGGAGACGAATCAATTTTAAAATTTGAACAGGGTCGAATAGGGTTATGTAATCGTATGGGGCCGACTAAAATTAAAAAAATAATTTAAAAATTTGCCCTTTTTGTGAAAGGGTTAACCTCAAAACTCCCTTTTCGAATTTATGTATGTCATTTGTGTAAATGAGTTTGAATAAATATGTGTGTATGTAAGATAAATATGTATGTATGCCAGGAATGTATGTCATAATGACACAAAACTTACCATTCATGGATATGATCTGTTTTACAGCTGTGTCCACGAGCCGGTCGGAATTTTTCAAATATAATATTTTTGTACTGGACCCAATGAATCAAGAAGAATATGTTTTCCAATTTGAAGCAAATTTTTCCTGTTTAATTCGTCGATAACAGTCGAGGGCGTTAGCGATGTTAGATTTTGGTAAGTGGAGAAGCAAATTTTTCCAATACGGTCAATGCGACACTTCTTTTTTTAACTGACCAAATGACAGCAATCATTTACGTTGCCCTTTTCTGGTTAAACAAAACCAGAAAGAGAGCAAAATCGGAAAAAAAGCAAGCCCCTCCGAAAATTAAAAGCGAAAAAAGCAAATCGCCACAGCATGTATAATGTTGTCCGAATAAATTAAACGCGGGGAATTTGAAGGTTGGTGCAGCAAGATTTCTCAACATCCTTTCTTCACAAAACTCTGAATGCAATCATCTCAAAAGTAGCTCGATGCATGTAGGGACAGATTCTGTTAAATTTCTCTATCGTTTTAGACCTTTTAATTCTAAATTATGCGTAAATTTCTATTTCTGATACTAGGCATGGGCGTTTGCGATCAGGCTTACTTCAGTCAACGTACCCTTTTCGTGAAAGGCAATGTCAAATTTGCATAACATCTAACCACCGATATAGCAGCTATTTTTTTTAAGATATAGACTTAGTTATGCGGAACATCCAAATACTACTGCTGCTAGTTGAATAATAAGCCTCTTTTGATGCGTACGACACTCGCAGATGAGAGTTCAAATAATGATTAATTTCAGTCGTCGGAGTTTTGTCTGATTTGCTTAACATGTGAGAAAGTAGTTTAGTACCGCTGATTGCATCTTGCTTAGTGGGGTGAGTAAATGAAACTTTTTCGTGACCTTATGGTTTTTAAACATTTGCATAAAAGGAACACTTCCAACGAAGCGAGACGCACAGGTAATACAACTGACTGAAGTTCCTTCGCCATTAGGTTTTCAAAATTTCAACCCGACGTTCTTGACGGCTCAATTACATAACTGTGTCA
Source organism: Pocillopora damicornis (assembly GCF_964200805.1). NCBI lineage: Eukaryota > Metazoa > Cnidaria > Anthozoa > Scleractinia > Pocilloporidae > Pocillopora > Pocillopora damicornis. Next base: position 26,087,369 of record NC_142673.1, read on the forward strand.
GAATGATGATGAGAAATGAATAAATGAATTCCGAGACGAAACTGAAAGCCATGGTCAGTTTTAAAATCAAGATTTTTGATTTGTTCTGATCTCCGACGTTGAGTCTTTTGGTAAGAAAATCATTATGGCACTTGTTCAGTTATTGGTTAATCAGATTTCAAGGAAATGACCGAGGACTTCAAAGTAAATATTCGCAGAATCAGCCGAAGATTCTGTGTGCGTGAGTAGGTGTTAGAAAGCTTGGATAATGGTGGAAAACGGTACGTGATTACTTATTTGTATTGAACAATATACGATTCAAGAATCTGTTCATGCCTGGTCCTGAGAGAAGCAGTTGCTCTTGTTAATTTTTTCCAAAGTCTCAATTTTCCGAGAGGAGGTTCGAACAACTCGCTACACGATCGATAACCAAACAACTACAGAGCGAAAGAAATAAAACAAACAAGCAACAAATGTAAAACAAGCATAGCAACCTGCATATAATTCTTCTGAACAGTTGCATGTAATTATTGTAAGGTATACGGCTGGATGTAAAGTACAATATAGAGGGATTTTATTGGTTACCGATAGTATTGTCTGAAACATTTTTCAAGTAAGGATTGCATTCGTTATTTCAACAGCGTAGCAAAGCTTTTATTTTTCGGTTATTCCAGGCTAGGCTGCATCATGTGCGCGCTCCACTTCGGTTAACTTAGTTGATGCGAGCTGAGAAAAATATCTCGCAACCGGATTCACTCATGCAATCACGGTTTCCAGTTGATGTATTGCATTTGTAAATCTTTGCATTTAATCAAGGTAGTGATACTGATAATAATAAATTTGATATTTATAACGAACAAAATTAAGAAGTTATCGGGAAAGTTATCGCAAAGTACAGAGATATTTTCAATCAATTAAAATTTCGTCATTAAATCACTCATACGTAGATTCTCTTTGTTTCTCCAAATTACAATCTTTGCATTTAATCAAGTTAACGCTAGTATCACGAAGGTCGTGGGTTCAAATCACGTACAGGCCTTATTTTCACCACTGCTGAATAATAACAGTAGTAATAATAATAAATTTAATACTTGTAACGCGCACATATTCATTTATATATGCTCATATGCGTAGTAACACAGAGTGTGACTGATGTTTTATTTTAAACCATTTTGTTTCCTGCAGATTCTCACCTGAAAAGGGTAATGTTTCCATTTCGTATCAGACGGCGCAAATTTAAGACTCGAATGCTTTCTTGTTTTCTGGTCCTATCCATGGTCCTAACCTTCTGGATTGCTCGACAAGAAGTAAAAAACTCACATGAGAAAAATCAATTGGTAAGTCAGTATAACTCTTCAACTCCAATATATTTCCTTGGTTTCTCTTAACAAGAAAGACAAAAGCTTACAATCCAATCGAGTCAATTTCATTTTTAGATGCAAGTTAAAAATCATAGCTACCTTCGAGTTTTTAAAAAAAATTGTGTTTTTTGCATTTAGGTTCAAAAAGCATGTACATACAACTGTCAGTACCTACCCTTTTCTCCTAGAATGGATGCTAAGAGACCAAAACAGCATACAAACTGCCAGCCCCCTGACTATTTAGTTTTTTTAAAAAAAAAATCCATGATAGGAAATTCTCTTCCAATCGCCCCTCACCTCACAAATAATAGATTTACTTGCACGGAAGAAGCAGGAATCAAATCGGTTGCCACATCCCCTGACTACGACACCACAGAGCCAATAGCATTCAACGTGGACATCGATCGGCTATTATCCCTTTCCTTGTCGAGTTAAGTAATACCCGTCAACCATGAGTTGGGTACTAATCTCTTACCCAGATCCTACCGTGTAAATACAACTAAGCGCTTGGCTGGGAAATGTCTGGGCTCGAGTTCGAGACTAGTTGGATATCAACAATGGGTATTGGTGAACTGTCAGGGATGCCTGATGAAATGCTGGTGTTAAAGGGGGTGGGGAGGGAGTAAACTTGCGATTAACAGGCATCCCATCCGGGGCGCGAAGTCATTCTCCTGGTCACTTCATGCTTTGGAAACCGGGATGAGCTCCCGTTGAATGGATTACTACGCTCGAGTACAGACAGCGAAAGAGTTTACTTCTACACACTAATATGGAAAAACATATGATAAGGCGGCAAGAGATTTAACTAAGTTTAATGTGTACGTCATGAGAGTATATAGACACTTCAAAACTATGACTAACATCTAGTTTTGTTTTGTTTTTGTTGTTTTTTTCATCACGATTTTAGAAAAAAGACTGGAATAAATGTGTAGCGAAGATCCAAAGTGATCCTTCAATCGAGCTTGGCAATACAACTTTGATTAGTGATGATGACATCATTTACCAAACATACAGGACTAAAGAGTGTACCTCCATAGTCCAGCAACAATTTAGCCACCCTGCACCTACTCAGTCAGAACTTGAATTTCCAATAGCTTTCACGATCTCCGTGTACAAATCAGCCTCGCTCTTAGAGAAACTCCTTCAAGCCATTTACATGCCTCAAAACCTATACTGCATTCACATTGACTTGAAGTCTTCACCAACTTTCTGTGCAGCGGCAACGGAGTTGATTCGATGCTTACCAAATGTGCTATTGGCGAAGAAAAGCGTCGATGTCATTTATCCGCATATCAGTATCTTATACGCGCAGTTCAATTGTATGGAGGACTTGCTCAACACTGGCAAAGACTGGAAGTATCTGATTAACCTCGTTGGCCAGGATTTCCCTCTTTATAACAATCGAGAACTAGTGCGCGCCTTACGCGCGCTAAACGGTAAAAACAATATTCAAAGCTTTCACCATCCTGACTTAAAACGTCGCACGCAGTATGTATACGAGTTCAAAAGACAAATGCAAGGTTCAGACCACAAAGCATACAAACCTGTCAAGACATCTCGAAAGAAAAAACCACCACCCTACAACATCACACTTTTTAAGGGTGCAAACCACGTCGGGCTTACAAAAGGATTTGTGGAGTATATCGTATTTAACCAGACTGCTCGCGATTTTATTGAGTGGCTCTCAGATACAAGGAGTCCACCGGAAACGTTCTACTCTTCTTTACAACAACACCCCGGAGTTCCAGGGGGTGTCATTGGCTTGCAGCCCGCCTTTGTTATGCGTGCTATTGATTGGTTTGACAAAGACAAAAATGAGGCGAACTATAAATGCCATGGAAAATGGGTGCGGCAAATATGTTGGTTAAGTGTTCGCGATTTACGTTGGGTTCTAGGCTGGAACAAGCGCAACATGTTGTTTGTTCAGAAGATACCATTTGATGTCAGCGAAGATCTACTGCGTTGTTTATCAGTCGCTCGGGAACTTAGAGTTTATGGAAGTTATTTTTTCGAGACAGGGATGAATTCCTCAGACCCGTCGTATCTAAGTTTGAATGCTGACCAAGAGGTGATAAACGTCATGAATCAATAATTACTTAGAACCAAGACAAAAGCAAATAAGTAAGTAATTTAATAAATATTTATGAAAAGCGTATGCAAATTAACACAATTTTAAGAATAAAAGTTCGATAACTTTCCAAAGCCACTGAGTCACTGTTTTTTTCCCCGCATTTTTTTGTCTTCCAAATGACTAACAATAATTTAAAGGTAAAATCATGATATCAGGGATTTATTGAAACTGTTTCTGTAAACAAAAAAATTGCGTTATGAGATACGTGAACTGCGAAAGGTGAAGCATAATGTAGGTTACGGCAAGAATGAGAAATAAAAGACTCTATTCTGAGCCACGAAATAATCGAGACTTTGACAAAATTCCCCTTGACATTAACACCAACGCTCAAGGAAATTATCTACATACATATTACGACGCATTTTCTGTTCTTTCCTACAAAGTCATAGCGAGATCTCCAAAACAGATTTGTCGAAAACAGAAGTTTCATTCGTTCACACAGGCCTTTTTTGTGCAGCATAAGCGTGAAAAAAAAAAGTCAGGTAAGTTGCCAAAGAATTCCCAAGTACATCACGAATTTCAATAATTTCGTGAAAATACTCACAAGGAATGGATTTCCCGAAGAGTGAAATATCTGTTTTCGACAAAGCTGTTTTCGTCAAGCTCTATACGGCACGCCACAATCGATTTGTAAATATTCCCTTTGAGCAAGGCACCAACACACTCAAGGAAACCATCTAAATAACTGTTATCACGTAACGACGCATTTGCTGTTCTTTGCCACAAGGTCTTGGCAGGAAAATCTCCAAAGAGACCGGTTGTGACGCTGTTAAACGCGTCTACCTCGACAGACATATGACCGTCACTTAAGCAAAAGGTCAACGGTTTGTAATAATGGCCTACCGTGTATTTATAGTTAGGATCAGTCACAACGCAATGCGAACACTGACCGTAAACGCTGTTCTGATCTTGCGGGAGAACACGCGAGCAAGACCCACAGCCAATATACACTATTTTGTCGAGCTTATTGCGCATTTTAGTGCTTGCGGATTCGGTTTTGTCCACAACGATGACCTCATTTGCACTGTTAAAACGAACAGATGAAATCTTAGCTTCAAATTCAGCAAGGCCAGTGAATTTTGACTCAAGAAGATCTCGTATGTTTGCGAATTTAGTTATTTCCGTGACGCCTCCATTAAATCGTGACATGATACATTGGGCATTTTTGTCTTGCGGATTCAATTTGTACATTGTTGACCGGGACGTTGAGTGTAGCGTCATGCGGCCACTGTCACTGTTGAACTTAGTGGTAAGGAAGTGGAATTCCCAGATTTGCCCAAATCCTTCTCGCAGTTGGTTTTCCCACGCAGCCTGTCTTCCCCACAAAAACAGCTCTACTTCCTCGCTTGGGCGGTCAGATAGAACTGGGAAACAAAACAGACGAAAAAAGTATAAAATATATATGACTTAATGATTTACATACGTACATGGTAGTTTGGTTATGCTAAAAAACATTGGTTATCAAGGTTTTGAAGCTACAAAGAAATTTATAAGGAAGTAAACAAACAAACAAACAAACAACAACAACAATACAGCAAATACACAAACAAGAAAATAACACACACACAAACACGAATTTCGTTCAACACAGGCCCGCGCTCGTTCGACAAAAAAGGGGTTATGGCCGCGCACTAATAAAATTCTGCTCGCAACTCGCTAGCCGGTGCTTGCAAAGAAACAATTTTTTGAGGGTAGGCACAAAACACTTACTTCTCTCACCCACAGTCAGACGCTCTATTAACAACGCTACAAAACAAAACAAAACAAAACAAAACAAAAAACAAAAAGACCCGTTGGCAAGATGTACCTTTTACTAACAGTAGTCCTTATTGACATAAATATCTTGCAGACTTCACTACCACTGCTTACCTGTCGATATCTTGGTCAGCTGTTGCACACCAAAATGATAGGTGTTTGATGACGACGAAGCCCTGTGGACACTGATCAGTTTGCCTCTAAAGTGGACCAAAGTATTATTGTGAAGATGAGTAATTTCTGTAAATTCAACATTTTTCTTTAAATGGCCCCCAGTGAGAAGGTATGAATGCTCTGATCTAACCCACGTCACAAGGGAATTAAGCCGTACTTGTGAAACCAAGTTTAAACAACCTTTTGAGAGGGTTGCTTTGGGCTGATGAAGGTTGTAAAATCCCGAATTGAAAGTTGTTTTTCCAACATATTCATCGCGCCATTTCCCAATCTTGATAGCAGTTGCCACAGCAAAATCACCTGGATTTATTTTCTCAGTCCATCTGGACGCCTCTCTCCATAACGTAAGCTTAAAACAAGATTTGGAATCATCAGCAATAACCAGTGAAGACAGAGCGACAAAGTTGCCAGCACTCACACCTGATTTGACTTGAACATCGCGAATGTCATTCACTTGGGTAACAATAAAGAGCATGTTTACGATAGAATTCTCCTCAGTACAGTCTCTCAGCAAAGTGAGGTTCCCACTGACTCTGGGTACCATCAGTACACAAGGAGAAGAGCCATGCTCGTGAGAGTTATTGTCATTTTGAAATGAACCGTTTAAACTCCCTCGACAGCTGATCGATATGGGACTTCGCATTCTGGCTTCTCTTTTAGCTGGGCTGCAGCTATCACTTGAAGAAAGGTACTTGTCCTGAGTATAAATATCTTCCATTGTCAGTTGATGTGTATCAATGTGATCAAGATTCTGATATTCCTCAGCCTTCCTCTTCAGCCCTCTGCTATCACGATCAATATCTCCACTTGAACTGCTGCAACTTTCAGCTTTGTCACTGACAAGTAGCTTTTGACTAGCAGATCGTATATCTTCGAATTCTTTCTGAAGAGCATCGCTGTTTGAAGAGGCATGTTCGTCATCAGGTATGTGAAATTCTGCGTCAGATCCACACGGCTGAGAGGGCGAGGAGGAGCTAATGCTTTTACCATTCTTAAATTCACTCTCAAGGTAGAACCAAACCGATTCCTGTATCGCCAGTGGGTCATACTCGATGGTAACGTCACTCTCGTCAGTGAGTTCGACATCGTTACCATTGTTGTGGACCTTGCGATCGCAGACCACGTTTGAGTTTTCGTTGAAACTAAAGGTTGTCTGCTTCCAGCAATTGCTAGAATTTACTCGAACCTCTATGAGGCGCAAAGGGAAACAAATGTCACCTTCAATATCAACAAAAGTAACAAAAACTCCATCAAATAATTGCGTAGCTCCATTGAAAAATAGGCCAAAAATAAGCACAGAAAATTATCAGCCGAAAAGAGGAATGGAAGAGGAATTTTAAGTTAGCACCAGGCCAAACGTAGAAATAGAAAAACTTACCTTTCTGTTCATCTATTGACGTTTTCTGAATGCAATCAAAGCATAAATTTGGGGCAGTGAAAATAAGAAGTTTGGAGGTGGTCTCATGAATTTCGTCCGCCATGTTGAGTTTAACTGGTCAGCTGTTTCAAAGCTACGTATATGCGTAAGATGGTTGTCTTTGTCAGAAACACCGCTGGTAATCTAACACACGTGAATGTTGTGAAGTGGAACAAGGAATTAACTTCTGTGAATTGATCATTGGAAATGAGCACCAAAAAGGGAAATAACACGAAAAAGGGCCAGAGACATCAAAACACGAAAGCTTTCAAGAACAATCTTCATGATACAAGCAAAAAGACAAAGCAAATCAATAGTTTGAAAGTTGGTGGAGTTTGCGTAAGATGTCGTGAGATCATTGAGTGGAGAAAGAAATACAAAAAATACAAGCCTCTTACAGCGCCAAAGAAATGGTAAGTGCTTTTTATGTACAATTTCTTTTGGAGGAATGATTTTCGTTTGGCATTCACTTACTTTTCTGTATCATGTTAGTGGTACATGGGTCCAATCTCCCTTGAAATTAGACCTGAACCAACTTTCCTTTCGTTAGCAGATAACGAGAAGAGCCTTAAACTCCTCAAATTAAGCTAATGAAAATGCTTGTCTCAAGAGAAATATTTGTTGAATGTTTTGTTTGCGATTCCAATCCCCGGTTTCATGGGGTGTGCAAAACGTTCTGACGGTGAATTTTTGGGCAAAAGTAATGGTGCTACGGAGACCCATGTAGCTTATAACATGAATCCCTCAGTGAACAAGAGCCATTCGTGGCATTGTATTTCCACTTGTATTTACTGCCAGTAATTTGTACCTTTTCAATTGCTGTTGTGTAACTGTGATGGGAAATAGGGTAATTTAGTAAATTATCAACTGAGTTGATAATGTAAATTGCCCGCTAGAAAGAGTTTCAAAGCTGATGTTTAGAGAATTAACCCTTTGTCAGAGCAAACTGATGAAGGGCTGATGGAGCAACTTCAGAATACCCAGCCACTCAATTACATGTCATTGAATAAGAATAGCGTCTATGGTGTTATGCCTTGATCTTCAAATCCTCCTGACACATGTAAGCGAGGTGGACCAAAGTGGCCAGGTATTCTGAAGTTTAGCCGGGCTGATAAAGGGCTAACGCTCGAAATGTCAGCTTTGAAACTGTTTATGGTGGCCAATTCATTTCAGAATACCCAGCCACTCATTTACATGTCATTGAATAAGAATAGCGTCTATTGTGTTATGCCTTGATCTTCAAAGCCTCCTGACACATGTAAGTGAGGCGGACCAAAGTGGCCAGGTATTCTGAAGTTTAGCCAGGCTGACAAAGGGCTAACGCTCAAAATGCCAGCTTTGAAACTCTTTATGGTGGCCAATTCATGTTATAAACTCATTTGATAATACTAAATTACCCTGTTATACTCTCCTACTGACACAGCACCACAGTTTCTTTAGAAACATACCCCCTTTAATTAATAAGAAATAGATGCTTACATTATCATAGGATCAGTCTAGTGGATTGAAAATCCTAGTAATTACTGTGTGCAACTAAAACAGTATTTATATATATTAAATTTATATGTTTACTTTCAGTGTGAGGTGTGAGCTGAAGACAATAAAACATGCTTATCACACAGTTTGTTCTAAATGTGCACAACAAACAGGGGTGTGTGAGAAGTGTGGGGAGGTGCGAGAAATAGCAGCAAAGTAAGTGTCAGTCCTATCTAAAGTGACGCTTAGCACTGGACTGAGAGTGTATGCCCATAGGTTTTTATAAATAAACCTTGGATCATTAGCTGTCTGGAACCATTAACCCTTTAACTCCCATGAGTGACCAAGACAGAATTTCTCCTTGCAATATCAATAAATTATCAACCAGATAAATGATGAGAATAAAGAAAAATATAAATTTGTGGTAATTAGTTGATCCAATACTAAATTATCTGAACAAACATTATAAGAACTGTATGCTTGACAGTAACAAGAATTACAAATTTGATCTGGGAGTTAAAGGGTTAACCCCATAAACCACAACATCAATATCTATATTCTCCATACATTCTTTAAACATTTCCTGTAGTACAAACAAGAAGAATTTGTTTAACAATCAAAGCGTCTTCCATGTAGATCGGCAATCCTTTACTTTATTCTTGTGATCTTAATAAATGATTCAGCAGAGGGAAATAAGATGCTGGCCATTCTTAGGGTCAGGGTGAAAGGACTGGGGCAGACCAGGGTTATGTATCAAGTGTTCAGCATTAATCACTTTATCACACAAAATAAATTATTAATTTTGCTAAAGGTCTGAACCAACACCAGCAGAAAGAGCCTCAAAGGACAGTATGTTACAACAAGAAATAAAATCTATGACAGAAAGACAAAGAAGTAGGTCATCAATGTTGATTATTTTTACCATTTATTGACACATAAAGCAAAGTCTACACAAGATCTGATTCATTTCTCTTTATTTTGTTACATTTTGTACTTCATTTAATTCTTTATTTGTTAAATAGCAAAGCAAGTTCTTTTGAAATTATAATATCAGTAAGTATTATCTGTATGAGCTACTGTTTTAAGTTATCTCAGTTTATTATTAAACTCAATTTTTTTTTGTGATTTTGTTCCATATGTATGATTTGTATGACAATTAAAAGTCTTCACCCAGTATTTTTTACCAACAACTATTTGCAAGTATCTCTTAAATTAACTTTGAGTAAATTATAAACTATTTCTTCTGGGGACTTTCTTCAGAAAATAAAATTATAAAGTAAAATTATAAACTATTTCTTCCAGGGACTTACTTCAGACATAATGAAGAAGGAGACAGAGAAGACACAAAACAAGTTGCTTGTGCTAGTAATACATCAGATCTATCCTCCAATGAAGATGATGATGATGATGCAGAAATGTCAGAACCCCATGATGAGGATGATGAGCTGCTGGCTTCTTGACATTTGACACAAGTACACTGAGTACCTGTAACTGAGAAGCTCCAACTTAGACATGCATGGAGTGTTCTAGGGCTTAACAGTAACTGATTCATGTTGCCATGGAGTTGCTCAAATTCATCACAGTGTGTGCCAACCGTTAACAGCCATGTCTTGGTTGTGGTGATATTGGTCAGTGGGAAATTATGAATGTAAATTAATAAAGAAAAATCAGTTGCAAAGTCATTCATAAACTATATGTTATGCTCTTATGCACTAAAGAAACTTTTAATGCATATGAAACTTTAAAGCTTGAACATCCCTACATGAGTCAACTTCCAACTGAAGAATTTTTGATTCAGGACTGTATTGTATGACCCATCAAAATATCATCTTCATTCTTGTGTCAAATTCTACCAGATGTAAGTTTGAATGGAAGATGGTGGCACAGTCTCAGTGATGGTACCATCTTGAGAATTAATTTGCAATTCAACTGCAAAGTCATCTTTGTTGAGTATAATAACTACTGTTGACATGGATGGTGCTGGAGTAGTAAAACCAATGAACTGAAGGGAAGATTTGCCACTTGCTGTAACCTCAATTCTTTGTGAGCCAGGAGGCACAAACTTACTAAAGTGGCCCAGATGATAAAACATTGGCTGTGAATAGAAGAATCACCAGAAATTATAGCATCAGTAACTGGCACTGAAAATCTGGGCAGAAAAGATATCTATGTATATATGTATCTATATGTCAGAGAAATGCAAATAATTGTGGTAGCCTTTTTTTTTTTTTTTTTTAGCAAGAATGGCCGTTGTCCGTTTTATCTTCATTACCCTGATTTTCATCATTGTCATCATCATCATCATCATCATCATCATCATTACCATCTGTTGACTGCTGTGCAACTGATCAAAAGCAAATTTTTGTATAGTTTCCTTCTGACTGTATGGTGAAGTGTGTTTTAGAATTCTTTTGTTTTTAACCGTTTCACAATTGGGCAATATGCGTGAGATTTTTTTATTTTCATCACTGGCTACAACTTTACCCCAAAAGCCAATTTTCTTAGCAGATGACTATAACTTTGTTCAAAACTGATTACTTTTGGAGTGAAAATGAAAAATTGCAGCCAAATTTATACCTGTTTATAGAAAAGTCCTTTCTCTGCATCCACAATAATTGGAGAGTCAACAAAGTTCTTCACCCAGTTGGGTCCTCCCTCCATGTTGAGAGCTATGTTCCAGTCCACCCATCCAACAGCCCAGTTGGACAAGTCCTGAAGAGTTACATGGAACAATATCAGAAACATTGATATTAAACATAAGAAGTGAAATAGGTCCACTCCACTCAAAGTTGCTTCAGTTATTTCTCTTCATGGTAGCTCTTGGTCAATACGTGCGCTTTGATCAGTAAATTTAGCGGGACATATTTTACTGTGCAGCCCGCTAAATTTAAAAAGTTGTTTGAATTTGTCCCTTTAATCTTTCCCCTCTATTTGAACTCGGAGATAAAATAAATATGACAATCTTACTTTCCTCGTTTTCCTCGTGAGTTACGGAACCTCGTTTGTTCCGCTTAGATTTATGGCCCGCGCGCTTTGTCCTTAAATCCAAGCCAGAGAAAAAATTCGGTCCGTAACTTAAAGTTCAGATAGAGAACGAGGTTAGTAAAAAGGTACTAAAAATTAGCTTTTATCTTCACTAACTAGTTGTTTACAAACTGGCCTCCTACCTTACACTTTCACTTATGAGGCAATTTCAACATTTATTTCCTTATCCCCCCCTCCCCAACCCTTTTTCTTTTCCGAAGTCACATGACACAATTGTCCGTTCCATAGGGCATTGTATTAAACCGTTCAATTAAGAATTGGTAAGAACTCCAGCAGTGTAATTTTACTGACTGAATTTGAACTAAATATGTCTGTTTGTGCGGGCGATCGATGGGCTCCAAAATAAAAGTGAATCAAGTTACTGCACACTTCTAAATGTGTGCTTCAACACACGAGAATGTAAGATAATCACGGAGGTTGCGTATGAAACCCTAAACCCACAACAGAGTCGAAAATACATCTTGGGCTGTCCGTCATAATGACTGTCTTTTGTGACCAGTGTTCTCCAACCATAAAAATCCGTTGTTAGCAAAGGTTCAAACATACTGCAAATGAAGACAAGTGCCGGTTTCTTAGAAGATTTGCAACCCCCAAGATTTGGTCCGCCTTTACCGATAATATATAGATTTAGCCAAGCCTAAAAGCGGAGCTCGCATTTTTTTTCCCGCACGTCTCAACGCATTGCCCGAATGATCGAATGATCATTCTGCGAGAGCACACATGCTAAATATTCTACAGAAAAGATACAAACTTTTTACCTTTAGCTTGTTTACCATTTGTTTTACAAATAGAAAACACAGAAGAAACCAACGGACAACAAAATACATATTTAATACTTCACAACAGAAGTAAAATTGTTACAGAAGCATTCTGTCGCCGCGCTTTGCAAACAAGCATGAATTTTTTACCAAAAGGCAAGGCACTGACCGTATTCAACGCGCAAATGTACATTTACCCCAAATGCGCAATTGTGAGTTTGCTGGTCTGCTAGAATAAAACGTTTTGACAATTTTTCTGGGAAATATGGAAAGCATGCAATAATAGGAATCAAACTCAACTTAATACTTGGCTCTGTAGCATCACTGATGGTGAATTCGAATGATTTTTTTAAAAACAAGTATTCGCGTGGATTCGCAGCATTAAGATAATTAAGAACTAAGCTTATTTGCTTGTTTGTTGATTGTTTAGCTTATAATTCACGTCAAAGCGCGATGCTAATTATGTGAGATATTGTTAATTTGGTTTCATCAACTGTGTTGATAACATAAATTGGCCACAGCAGAGAGTTTCTAAAGCTACAGTAACGTTCGTTTGTTACATCTGTAAAATAAAAGTGTGAAACTAAAGAGGTTTTCATAATCCTGAAAGCGCGATGCTAATTGTGTGACATAATTTGGTTTTCCCACCTGAGTTGATAATGTAAAGAGTTTCTAAAGCTAGCTTAATTAATGTTAGTTTGTTACGTGTGAAAATAAGAGTACCGAAAAGCACGACCTCCAAGTTAACTAATGACAGGTTCAATTTATACATTAGAGACAAAGTGCTAAGATGTGGTGGATAAAGCATTCCCTATTATCAACCAGGACTGAGTTTAATCTACATTTTGTCAGCATAATATACCACATCAGGACTTCAGTCTTGCGTATTCTGTAACCTGCGTTTATACCTTACTTAAAAAGTTAAATAATGCGTTTTGTGTTAATGAAAGCTTCGTGTATTACTAATTTTATTATTACTTTTGCATACCCTCACCAAAACTTTATACTTTTGCAATTATTTCGAGATTTTTTTGTGTCTATTTTATTTTAGAATTGATATAATACTCGTTTTTCTAAGATTTACATGACAAAGAAGAAAATATCACGCAACGAAATTCATTTTCGTTAAGTCTGGGTGGGACATAGTAACGTCAGTCCAGGAATCCGTTCAACTCCAACCTTACGGTTTCAGTGTAAAAAGGATAATTTTAATAATATCTGTACTTCAGAACAGTTTAATTCTAGTGGCGTGGTCATACATGTACAAATAAACACTGCGTAGAGCTGGGAAAATGAAAATTACTTTTGTCTACCTCACTTGACAACAATGGCAATACTCAGCAGATTGCTTACATAACTGGACGAGATTGATTTACAAAACTTCACAAGAATGATTTATATGGTACATGGCAAAACTATGGCCGGCATCCCTTCTTATGGACGGAGCTGATTGTCTTTTCGAAGATCCTAGTAGAATTGTTTTCATCGTTGCGCGAACCCCCTTGATCCGCCATGAATATAGCAAAGGATTCAGCGAGGAGTTTATGAAAACCAAACTCCAAGAAATCTCGAATGCAATAACAAGCGAAGAGTTTGTTTTGAACTCGGGAAATATAATTGCTATGGAGATATATGGAATATAACAGCACAAAAAAATCAAGTACACATAAAACGTGTCGAGAAATGAATTCCGCAATCGTAAAATGTTTGCAAATCTTGTGACAGGAATTCTGCTTGTGTGTAGTTGTTCTGGTTGGTGTCGTTGTTGTTCTGTTATCTCCCTCCTATGCCTGCGTACCACGCAATAAATCTTGAAGTAGATTACAGTATTTATCACGAAGAAAGCGAGCGCCATGACAGAGGCAATGTATTCATCGTGTGCAGGTAGAAATACGGTCATTGTGCAGAGGGAAAACGCAGACATGCAAGCAAAACCAAGAAAATAGGAGACACGACGAACAGTTATAAGTTCTCTGTAACGTAGATGAAGACGCAAAGCTAAGTATCTGTCGACACTGAGGGTGGTGACGGTCAAAAATGAGAAAGAACACAGAGCACACGATAAAAACAGTGTAAGTGAATCGAGAATTCCTTTTCCCCAGTTGTCCTTGGAGAAAAATTGGTTGAATCTCCACACGATGTACAAAGGTTGGACGATTACGCCCACACAAAGATCAGAGACCGCCAGTCCGATTAAAATAACATTAGACGGTGAAATGAGTGAGCGGTTCTTAGCAAACGAAGCTAAAACCAGCGAATTTCCCGCAACGGCAACTAAACAAAATGGAATGTTCAGGGCAGCATTAATTACAAAAGGCACCGGGTTTTGGTCCATTTTCAGTTCTGCAACTCCGCTTGATAACGTATGCCAGTCATAAAAAAGCAACCTGAAATATTTTTGTCTGCAACTCCGTTCGATAACGTATTCGGGTAAAAAGAAGAAGCAACCTCAGCGAAATAGTTTGATCAACGAAGGTATTCCATGGAAACAACAGAGGTTCGTTTTCTTCCAGTCACTGTCGTCGTTATAGTGATATTTGCTCAAGTTGACGGTACAGCCTTAGGTTGAAGGCGATTTCTATTTGCATCTTAAGTTGCTTCTTCTGCAGCTGCATTTTTTTTGTTCCCCGGCACACCTCTTATAAAAGACAGAAGAGGATGACGGGTACTTAATACAAGGGGTCCCTTGAAGCTTTTGTCCAAGTGGCACCAGAAACCACAAGTTTTGTATAAATATTCTCGCAACAGCTAGAATTAAAAAATGACGAAAAAAAACGTCTTTAAGTATCCTGAACCTCTGCGAGTTATACAATATGCGCGACATTGCAAAATGTATACACTTCGTCGGAAGATGTGATACATGACAGGCCGAACTGCTCTAGACAGCAAATAAACCTGTCATCTTTGCTCAAAATTTGACAGCTGTTTTTTTTCATCGCTTTTCCATGGCTTCGTTTGAAAGTAATATAGTGTCGTACGAAGGAAATTTCGTCAACTCCCTTCTTTGTGGCAGTCCGTCCGCTAAATATTGCAACGAAATGAGTGGTTCTCAGATTATCCGCTTTGATTAAAATGAAAATTACACATATTACGTCGAAAAGTTAGGTTAAATTCAGGAATCAATGAAAAATGGTTTCCAAACAAAGAAATCATCCTTGCGGATGAAATGCAATTTCAGCTTTGTAAAAAAGAAGCTTAGAAAAAATCAAGCTTCGACGCGATTCGAACCCATGCCTCCTGGATATTAGTTGGGCGGTTGTACCAACTGACCCAGCTCTACGCAGCCGCTCTTTAGAAGCTACGCAAATTTTTGCTTACTCGCAAAAGAAGCTATTTCCTCTGTGAAGTAGAAAGTTACCAGCGCGTGTCAATAAATGTTTTCATGCTCATAAAAACAGCTATTTGCTCTGTGAATTTTCCAGGTTAAGGAGCGGTTTTTTTTTTGCGAACATTTGAGTCGATTAAAAAACCGCGATTAAAACATTGCTTTGAAAGCATTAAGTAAATCAAACAAAAGAACTTGAAAACGACATTTTCACGTCCAGAAAATGTCAACATTATTATCAAGTCAAAAAATAAGAGCTGCTGTGAATGTAAAAAATTCTTAGTAAAACAATACTTCATTAAAAATCGTAAAGAAATTTTTAAAATTGTCTCTAAACAAAGACTTAAAAACGGATGGTATCGGCGTAGATATTAATATAGGGATTCCATTCTTTTATGAAGAGTGTCCCGTAAATGAAGTATTAAAATTTTCCTTGACACTTTCTAGAATTAGAAATCGACCTTCCAAGGTTGATTGGCAAATCAGCCAAGTAAATAAAAGACTAATATTTTTTCCATGAAGTGAAAAGTAAACCTTTTCAATATAGGGTACCTGCAATAACATTGTCATAGGAAAAAACACATTGTAATTACAAAAAAGGAACAAGTCTAAAAAGGGATTTATTTACTATATTAGCATTTAAAACTACTCTCGGGCTATAACTGCCCGGAAGCAGGAAATTTTCACAAAATTTCCACTTTCGAACTTTTTGAGAGTATCAGATGTTGTTTAGAAATTTCAAGCGATTTCAATAATAAGAAAAAAAATTGTAGGCTAACGCCGGATTTTTTTCTTTTTTTTTCTGCTTTTTTCTGTAACATCGTCACTGGCAATTAGGTGTATCTACTCCTAAAAAGAAGGGAAAGAAAATTGCGATTTTTCTCTTGTGGAGACAAGTTTAATACTTTAGTTCTGATAAACCATTTGTTGACCTGCTATGGAGCTGCGCCGCTAAGTTAACTTTGAACTACAAACACCCTTTGGTTTAACATAATACATATAACACCGAGCGAACAAAAACGAGCGAAGAGAAAAGATGATGTGACAATTACAAAGCAGAATAGCTCACTTAAAATTAATGAACCTCTGCCCCAAATTTAGAAAACCGGTTTTCCTTATTAACGTCTACAACTACTGGCACCATGAAAACGAATTTTTCATAACCAGCAGACCAAACAGAATGATGGATCGAAACGGAACAATCAGAGCTGAAATACCTTAATACAATCTTGAGGCAAATTTCAATTCAGAAAAATTTCCACGAACAGGATCCTATAACACTCGACTGACTAACATTTACTCTCTTAAATTTGGTTATGACTTATACGCTGAGGTTGCCAAAACGTCGGTCACTGTCGAATATTGGACAAGACTTCCTTACAGCCCAATACTTCATTATGCATACAGTATTGGATAAAAAAATCAATGGCAAATCAGTAGATCACCTTGGGACCAGGGCTTTGTTTAGAATAATAAAGGTTATACGGATATCTTTCCAAATATAGTGCGATAGTAAGAACGGTAGAGGTATTTTCTTTTTTGAATTTTCAGCGCCTATTTTGCGATTAAAGGGCAGGCCATACAAAAAAAACTAGGGAAAGAAAAAAAAACTTGCAAAATCTGAGCAAAATTAACCGCGTCTACAAATTTAAGTTGTAAAAAAAGTATCTTTTCTGGCTCAGTTCTTCAATAGTTTGATTAAAACTCGTAACGATGGGGAATAACCAGATATAAAACACAATGTTAATCATTCTCATCTGAGCCTTTCGTGAAAAAACATAGATTCCAAGGTGTGTCTATAATAAGATCAAGCAGAGCACAAACCTCAATTATACTATGGCTGTACCGATTTCCTCTCGCCCAGTTCCCCAGGCTGACTATAGGAGGTTTGGAGAGGTGGGGATCAATACAGGCTTCGGTAGCAAGAATGAAGTAATCAGGAAACCTAACAAAGAGAAAAGAAATAAGTTTCCTCTACAATATTAGTAACACAATTTCTTTAAGTTAATGTGATTACCATTTTACATTTTTAAGTTTGCAACTTAAGTTATCAATCAAATTAGAGTCAACTTTGTCAACTTTAATCTTGAAATTTAGCCAGTAAATTCTCAGTTCCCTCAATTTCAATCCTATCCTTTTCCAGGAAAATTTTCTGAAAATTGCTACTAGAAGTTTGCATAAGTAGAGTTATTTTTATATCCTGTCTATGTCTATATCCTAGTCTAATTGTTCTTTCGAGGATAATGATTTATCAAAAAGGCATATTAAACGTTCTTCCAAAGAAAAATACAATGAGTCGTACATTAGCCCTTGTAAGGTCACTTTGTGTTCTCTGGTACAGGAATCTTTTCTCCTCAAATTTACAACATGCAATAACCCTTTATATCTTAAGAATGATAAGCATCTGATTTCTCCAAAGAGTATCAGATCTGAATAAAACATATAGGTCATGAAAATAAAGGAAATGATTAGGAACTCAAGTTAAAACATCCATGATTGTCAGATAGATTATCCATAGCTAATGTATAGAGAACATTAGGAAGAACTTGCATACTGTTGCCAGGGTGTTAAGGCTTAAAAGATAATAATAGTAATAATACCCATTTAACCCTTTCCACCCTAACATCAATAAAGATATTCTCCATACTGTTCCCTATACATTCTCTAAGGTGCTGACTAGGAGAATTTGTGCAACAATCAAGAGCCTCTTTTACTACTGATAGTTTTCTTTATTCTCATGACCTTACTGCATGATTCAGGGGTGATATTGTAAGGAGAAATTAGATGTTAGTCATTCTTAAGGGTTAACGGGTTAACAGATAACCTAGATCACAGCAATCACCTGTTGTGAGTGTCACTCAGTGCTTTGGCAGGAAGAAATATATCTTCATACCAGTGAACACCAATTCCAGCGACATACTTAGCAGCATCTGGATCAGTAAGAATAGTGTTTGCCCATGACTTCAAAAACATGCGCTGATCATCAAGCATGATTATCTTCACATCAGCATGGCCACGAGCTGATAGCATAGGCCCTAAGTCCTCCTTGATAAAATCTCTCTCCATTGCAGCTGTGTATCCCATACACTGAAATGAAAAACTGGAAGAAAGGAAGATAAAAAATAAAAATTAATTTTCATCTATGGCACTAAACTGCAGATGTTGTTGTTTCAAATAAATTTGGGTTGAAATAATTTCAACCAGTTTAATTCTTTGGTATTTTTCTTCTTTATGAGTATAAAAATGTCTCTAGAATGAAAAAAAAATGTTGAAAATAATTTTTAGATAAAATCAATTTTACTTTTAAACACTTGTATGCTGATGTAGATAAATGCCATTAACTTCACAGTGGTTTTAGGACTTTTTCTCTGAAATGACACCAAAGCCATGTTCTAGTGTCCCATTTAGTGATTGTACTTACAGTTTGTAGTAAGTGCTTGACGTAAACAAAATCTTTACTATGATTAGAGTTAGGGTTTAGAGTATTACAAAATTCAATTCAGAGAAAGAAAAATATGTGACATGTTTTCATCATCAGAAGATGAGGAAACAAAATTCTAATAGAATGAACTCAAATTTTTACCCTTTAATCAATCATTATCAAGGAAGTAAAAATGGATCAAAATTGTCTGGTCACAGCTTTGGATTATGACCTCACAAACCCTTGTAAACAACACAAGTCTACACTATAATGCAAAAAGTCTTCAATATAATTTCTAGCAGCATAGAATGCACTTTAAACCATGCTTCTACACAACTTTAAAGCTTGCCCATTATTAAAAAGCACAGAACAATGATTATCTTACAATGGAATAAATCCATCAGATGGCTCATTTTGTGCTGTAACTGCCCAGATCTTTATTCCCTTCTCCTTGTATGCCTCAATAAACTTGGCAAAGTACAAAGCCCATGCTTTGTGGTTTTTATCTCCTGCCTTGCCCTTTAATTGACCAAACCCAGTCATCTTGTTATTTGTTTTCATCCATGCAGGTGCAGACCATGGACTTCCAAAAAATGTGATGTTTTTTTTACTCATCTTCATCGCTGTCAACATCAGTGGAATTTTCAATTTTACATCTTCATCAACCAAGCTAAAGTTGGCCATCTCAAGATCACCAACATGATCATTGTAGGAGTAAGGTCTTGTAGAAAAATCACAACTAGCCATAGGAATACGTCCAATGTTATACTCAATACCTTCCTCTGAGAAATATGAAGAAAGAAGTTTCTGCCTCAAGGCTGTGCTGATGTTGTAAATATTAATTGAGGCAGCATCTGTAAGAAGACACAGAAGAATTAATTGGCCTCTATCATGCCGAGCCAATGAAAAAACACTGATAACTTTACTTTAATCATTGTTGAAAGATGCAGCCATCAGAAGATTAAAAAGCTTGATACACAACACAATGTATTCTGATCAGTAACATATGTCTCCTTGCACAACTTAACCCTTTGACTGCTATGAGTGACTGGCATCTAATTTCTCCCTAAATTATCACCCCTGAATCAAACATTAAGGTAACAAGAATACAGGAAATGATCACCAACTAAAGAAGCTCTTGATTGTTAAACAAGTTCTCCTTGTCAGCAACCTACAAAATGTCTAGAGAAAAGTGTGGAGAATATGCATAATGATGTTGGGATGTAAAGGGGTTTCAACACTCATGTTGATTGGTTTAAATTGGTCACTGTCTAGACGCAAGGTTCTTTTAATTTGCAGTATCTGACAAACATTTTCATCAGAGATCTTTTTTGTTTGTATTTTTTTTGTAGTGAGCAAACACTCAATATTCTAAGTAGGGTATTTAAGTTGCCTTTGTCAGAGTTGTGATAATTTTTTACTGGTGCCCAGCAAAGATCAAGAACTCCACAAATAAATTTATTTTAATGGGCTTATCTATTAATTCTCTGTGATAGGATTTTTTTGCATTTAATATTTTAAAACCAATAGTTCGGCTTGCGATCATTCAACTTATATTTTTTGGCTAAAAGAAAGTCAACCTACGCCTTAAAGGGACAAGTTTATTCAGTGTGCTGGTCACCCTTCAGATCTTACAGATCACAATAATCCTCCCATGTAATTGCCTATATGTATCTCCCTGCTTCAAAAATGTGATGTAACTCCTAAAAAAAAAAACCACCAAATTCACCCAAGCTCGTATAACTTTAGAAGATTTGCACTCACTGATCCTGTATAACACCACTTTACCTGTAAATGCACCCCCAAATCCGAGAATCTTTTGAAACCTGACGCTAGAATTTACCATCAAACGGACATCTTCTACGGAGGACTTCACAGTAAAACTCTTTTCAAACTTCGCTGTCTTAAGACTAAAACGTTCTCCCGCTTTAGAACTCGTGTAAACTGCATATTCTTCCGTTCCAAGAGGAATTCCTTCGCTGAATGAGTCGCACTCGTTTTCTGAGCAAAGACAAACGGTCCCTCCTTGTCCAAAATCTTTGCTGATACATTTAGAATACTTAGGCGGAGAAAAAGCGCCGATGTGAACACAGAGAAGCCCCAAACCTACGCTAAAAATTGAAAAAATATACATTTTGAATTGTGAAATCTCGTGACTCTCATTCTCTTCGGCATTCTCCAGCAGGCGTTCCAAGTTGTTCCCAGTCTGGACATCACGTCACGTTACGATAACGTCATGCTAGTATTGAGAGCCTCTCTAACTATTTCAGATATGTCACGGAGTAATCGTGATAAATGTTGCAAGATTACTTTTAAGGATGAATTACAACTTGAAATCTCTACATACATCAATCTAAAGATGAAAGGAATAAGAAATACTGAAGCCTTGAGTGTCAAATATGTTTGGTGATGGCCAAGCGATTGTGTGACACTTCTAACTATATGGAATGCTGGGATATATTTCGGCGCCAATTTCGACGTAAACTTCAGCAGACATGATAATTTCTTCGCCTGTTTCTTTTTTATACCTTCCTTTTAATCTTTATCATTTTTTAAATTTTTATGATTGAATTACGATTGTCTGGGCCATGCAGCTACAGCGATTTTAACCAGCTGCATGGACAAGGAACTGTTTTCGGCCATCGCATCAGAAAATTATAGGTACGTATGCATCTATTTCTCGTTTGCTCATGAAGTGAAGTTGGTTTGCACGACTGTTTTGATCGCTTCGATAGCTGACTTATTTGCAATAAATATCAGCGATCGGAGCAGAAGACTGCAGTAATTTATCAACTCATCGACATAAACGATCTAATGGAAATGCTGCTCCTATATGTAGTCTTGTACTGAGTTAACTTTGCAATGTTCTGCCAAGCGACAATCATGTGATGTGACAATCATGTGTTCCTGTGATTTGTTGCCGTTTTTTTGTCTCATGAGCAATTTCTTTTTCACCCGTTATGTGTAATTGCGATCACAGAGAATTTTAAGATCGAAAAGTATAAGTTCTTTCTCCTTACCTGTACTCTTTGTTCGGTTTTTCCTTACCTGTACTCTTTGTTCGGTTTTTCCTTACCTGTACTCTTTGTTCGGTTTTTCCTTACCTGTACTCTTTGTTCGGTTTTTCCTTACCTGTACTCTTTGATCGGTTTGAAAACTTTAAAGCTTCTCTCTCATCCGATCAGATAAACGATTGAAACAAATTACACGGGAAAAATAAACTTGGCAACCTCTTGTGTTTCAAGCAATACACATGTTTTAACTCTGAATTTTCATCGGTATTTTTCTTGTTCTGATTGTTTTTGGTCAATCGAAATGCGCGGTTTGTTAAAAAGGTATCATTGACATGAACCAAACAAGTCGTAAGGTCCTTTTTCATCCATTTGTCGTTTGCAGTCTTGCTAAGGAGCTCGGTTTGAATGGAGCGAGAGCTGATCAATTAGAAGATGGTATTACTGCTCTCCATCTGCTGGCTGGGCACGAGGATCAGGAAGCTTCAGAGGTTTTGGAGGTTTGTTTGAGGACTGCAGATCCTAACGTCAGATCTAGTGAGGGAATGTCACCTGTTCATGTTGCTGCTCTCTGGGGAAGGCTGGATAATTTAAAGTTATTGATAAACCATGGAGGTGATCTCAATCAAACAGATGATGAAGGACAAAATGTTCTGGATTTTGCCTCCTTGTCCGAAGGGACCAGTGCAAAACAGTGTATCAAATTTATATTAGAAGTAGAGTCAAACATAAGCTTGGACGAATCTAAAACCTGTATTCCTGAAGAAAAATGGGATGGAATGAAACATGAACAGCCAGTTGGTGAAGTCAGTTGTGGATTCAGTGAGTCATTTTACACAGCAATTGCAGAAGACAGTTTGCTCGATCAGACAGTGGTTACATTTCCAAACTTGCATCCTTGGTTTAGTGCCGATGTTTCTTCAGGTGACTTGGATGAAACGGTGGTCGATAAGATTACTGAACTAAGTATCTCCAGTAACAGGTATAAATTGTATAATATATGTTATATTCACTTTTGGTGTTTACATGCACATGTACCTTCAGCCATTTTTCACTTTTTAACCCTTTACACCCTAACATCAGTATGCATATTCTCCATACTGTTCACTACACATTTCCTGAAAGGCTTACAAGGAGAATTTGGGTAAAAATCAAGAGCTTCATGAGGTGGTGATCATTTCCTTGATTTTCACAACCTTAATGTTTGATTCATGGATGATATTGTGAGGAGAAATTAGAAGCTGGTCATTCTCAGGGGTTAAAGGGTTAAAGGCTAATTTATGACCCTAACCTAAAATGATCATAGCTTTACACAGAGCATACTATTTTTTTTTTAATTATTTCTCTGACATGTACATAGAACTCTCTCTTGAGTCAAGCCTATAACTGATAGTAGCAGCCAGAAAGAGTGATGCCCTGGTTTCTAATTACAATCATGAGCTCCTTCCCACATTACCAGGATGGTGTTCTGTCCAGGGTTTTTTAAAATTATTTTTCAACATTTAATGGGGCTGTAAGTAGTCTAACCTACAACAATATTTTGGGAGAGTACCCTTAATAGACATCACTTGATTTTATTTCTCCATTAACAATGCACATGAAAAAATTCCACACTTCCGATAGGCTGAAAATGAGTGCATTCTCATGTAACACAAGTGTAAAGTTGTAATACAATGCAAATTACAAATGGTGCACTCACTTTCAAAATTTCACCTCTCTTGACTTTCTGTGATGTTTTTTCATGTACATTATTAACAAGTAATAACTTGATTTCTCCTGCAATTTGGTGTAATACGGTAAGCACTTATAAACTTTTGAAGGACTTTATGTGGCACTTGCCCTACAGGCTCTTGTAATTTTGTTATCTTCGAAAAATTTAGTTATGCTTACTACTGACACCAAATTACACTTGAAATCATGTTATCACCTATACTTATTCCTTTGAACATGGTCTTTTAAGTCTTGTAGATGGTGATGAAACTGTAGAAGAAGGTGCAAAGCAGTGGCTGGAACATACAAGTTATCAAGAGCATGGTCAAGGTACATAGTATAAGTTAAGAATTGATTATATTTTGTTTGGATATCAAAAGATTGCAGTTCTTTTTTCCCACATTTCAATTTATGGTACAAGTTAAAAGACATCAGCTGAAAAAAATTTGCATGAACAATGAGGCCAATTTAGTTAACTTCTTCTAACTTTTGCAAAAGACTGTGACAATGTCCGCTACCCTCTCCTCTCTGACCATAACTCAATCTAGTTCACAATAATTGTCTTAAAACCATCAAAGGTCACATTTGTTTTGAACCCAAATCTCCTGGGAGGGTTTGAAGAGGTAATTATTCCACAACATGGCAAAAAAAAGGATATTTGATACATTCTTTTCAAAGTGCTGGTATACACCTGCTGATATTTCCCTGCACAGTGAAAGATTTGTTTCAATTATGGTGCCCTCACCCTTTCACTCTCAAGATCTCATTAATAATACTCCCTACTGTCTGCTATACAGTTCTTATGATATTAGTCTGGACAGAGAATTTAGTGATGGATCAGTTAATAATCTCCTAATTGATATTTTTCTTTATTCTCATCACTTGTCTACTCGATATTGTATCGATATTGTATGGAGAAATTCTGTCTTAGTCACTCATGGGAGTTAAAGGGTTACTTCTCAGACATATTTTCTATTCCCCTTTTTCACTTACTAACCTCTTGTCTCTTATATTCAGATAATGAAGACCCTGCAGAGTTTTATTTTGGCAATAGCACCATATTCTATGACTGGAAGGAGTGCAGCACAATATTGGACCAGTCTATCATCAATGAATCCATAACTGTGCCAGAGAATCTTTTCAAACTTTCTAATAATGATCTCAGGATGGAACTACAAAAGTATGGAGAAATACCTGGTCCAATCATGACAAGCACTAGAAATGTGTATATAAAACGGTTAGCTCGGCTACAGAGTGGCTCAATGGATTCAAAGGTAAAAACTAACACAGCAAAGCAGGGAATATTAACTTGGAACTGCCAGGGTGTGGGTACATATATCAAGTATTGGTGTTGAAGTTAAGTCACAATGGCTTATCATGAGAGCCATCAACAATAAAACTGAGTTGAAAGTAACTGTCTTGTGTTAAGATTTCTCCCTTCCCATGCACAAAATTTATTTTTGTGCTCTGAACTAAGGAGTTTGCAGTTTCTGTTTTTCATTTAGTTCAATACAAATGGTTGCTACTGCACTTCTGCAAAATTTAGAAAAATGTGACCACTTCTGTTGTTTTACTGGTAAGTTCAATTTGATTGTGACAGGTAAATTTTTATACAGACCAATTGCAATAAAGTTCAGGAAATGCAACCAAACCTGAAAACCACAAACTGTTTACATATAGCGCTTTAGTTAAGTTTTTTACCCTTTGTTTGCGTATTATTTGAAACACAAAAACATTCTGCAAATATAATTTGTTGTTTGTTGTGTTCTTAATCTCAAAGGAAATGATGAGCAAAGTCATTTAGGTTTGGAAAGCCTAAAAAAATTCTGACAAACAAATCTGGTGGGTTTGCCAACCACTGAGAATTCTCAATTGAGAGTTTAAATTAGTTCAGGTTTACATTGGCTTAAGTTTATTCACTCTGTGATTGTCAAGAACATTCATGCTCCCTTCTCAACCATTCACTAAACTAAAATTTATGGTGACTTGGCCACCAAATTTGTCCTGTGCCTCAAGCAGTTGGCTAGTTTTTTCCTCGAGTTCTATCATCAGCCTGCGGTGATATTCTCCCAAGTTATGATTGGCCTTTCAGATTCTATTAATTTTACATCATTTGATGGAAAATGGTTCAAAGTGATAGATCACCTAGCTTATGAGTGGACCTACCTTCCTGTGATCCCCCTTCTCCCCCCTTGCCCCACTCTCTCTGGTTCTAGGGTAGTAAGAAGAAGAGAGACACTGGGAACTAGATTTTCCCATAGTATGCATTAATTTGTTAACTGTATCCTAAATACAATTATTTTTTACTTAGGAATCACTCTATAGTGAGTATCTACCAGAGCTAAGGAGGCATTTGGAGGGGAAAACAGAAACGCCAGATTTGTTTGAGGAGGAGGAGTCTATGTGCATAGAATTCACCTGTAAAAAGAATTGGAGGGAGGGGTGAGTCGTTCGTGTAATCAATAATTTCAAGTGATGTAATCGGGAACACTATCTAACTTTCTTGTATGGACTAAGTGCAATTTTTTTTACAAATAAATTCTGTTTTGTTTAGTGTCTGTTTTTTTTTTCTTTTTTTCTTTTTCATATAAGATTACAGATGATGTAAAAATGTGGTCCGAACTTATTTACAGTAAATATGAACGTCGTTGATATTGTTGTTTATTTTATTCCAACCATATTTTATACAGGCATCATAATCTTTTATCGAAAAGACGTTCAGCAGTATGAAACTGAATTGTTTTATGCATGACGAAACAAAAAAATAGCTAATGAATTGGATGAGGTCATGTACAGGTATGTCCTCTGATAGATCAGTTAGCAAATTGCTTTAAAGTATCACATAGCTTACATTTACTTTCTATAGGACTGAAAAATCTTCATTTAATTATCTTCTTATTGATCCGCGTGTCACTCAAAATCTACCAACGAGATCCAAAAGTATGAGCCCTGAGGATGTCTTCCGGGTGTTTATCTTGGCGATATTCTACGTGGGAAAAGGAAAGCGATCAAGACCCTACGCACATCTTAATGAAGCCATGAACTCTGCAAAGGTACATAGAGATGCCATGCATATTGCAATATTAGATACAAAGCTTTAATGATAACATCTTTGTTTTGAGTAACAGAACCAGCGATGCAGTACAAATAAATCAAAAGAAGAATCGTTTTCCTTAATACAAATTGTAAAAAACTTAACCTCTTCTCGAACATTGTATCGGCAATTTTTAGCCGTAAGTTACTGGCACCTTCGCAGGAGTTCTCTGGGATTTGCAGCGCTATTGAACAATGGTTTGAAGTGCTATTGAACCCGCGAAGAGCAACAGCCAATCACATCCAAGGTAATTATCTTATGGATCCAGCGAGAACTCAAACCCGACACACTTTGCTGGGCTTCAAGGACAGAAAACGCTAGTAGTCAACTCATTGCAACTCTTTGAGGAGAGTAGCGCGAGTTTTCTAAACCAATTAACGTGTAGCAAAATCAATGCAATCCCAGACTGTTTTGTAAACTCTAATGAAATTGCTCTGCCTTAACAGGAAAATCCCAAAATTCAACAAATCCGTGATATTTGGGCAGCTGGGCTTGGTGTTGTGTCGCTCCATATCTTTCAGAGTGTCATTCCGGTGGAGGCATACACGAGGGAAGCGTGCATGATAGATGCACTAGGTAATTATGTTCTCAGTGTTTGATAGTCACTTGTATGACAGTAGTTTTTATTAACAGTTGAAATAATTATTGTGTTGAACGCGCTGTGTGAAAGAACACACAAAGGCCACGAGGGAGACTAAACTTGTTTCAGGCGGAATTAATTCCACCGAGTAGCAGGGTGAAGATCTTGAAACCAATATGAGAAGCCACTGCTCCAAATGAAAGATTCGAACACTCTGTTAAAGCAACTGACAGCTGAGAAAAAGGCGTTCAAAGGTTGAAAATATCAATTGTCTTTTGAACACATCCAAATTACATAACCCAGTATCGGTTAAAATGGTCAATTAATCCTAATCGAATTTTGAAATAATCCCCGTGAATACTTATCATTTCGTTGTATTTTCAACCATGGTGAAATCGAGTGCCAAATGTTATCCGTGACTACTAAGACTGCTCCAGCCGGCGATTTTGGATTTGAGTCCATGACTTACTCAGACCGAAAACAATACACCCTTAGTGTCTTAGTGTCCTTTCATCCCCAATTTTTTTTCGATGCATAAAAAGGAAACACACAATCCCCGGTGAGACTCGTACTAAAGCTTTTCAATTTATGTTTCTTTTGTTGTTATTGTTTTTGTTTATTTCAGGCCTTCCACGACTTACAAACAAGAAAAGAGGTGATTATTACGGAAGGGCAGCATCTTGGCCTCAAAAGAAAAGGAGAGAAATGGGGGTTTTTCTTCTTCAAAGGGCTCTTAAAATATTACTCAGTGAAGGAGAGAGACAACTGCGCCCTGAAGATCTCAAAGTAAAGCATAACTCTTAGGTAAGCATCACATGCTTCATTTCGTTTTTGCTTTTTTGATAGATTCTTTGGTATGATTTGATTCAAGATTGGGTACAACTTGAAAGGTAAAATATATATATACCTATTTGCCTTGCTTTAGTGCTTTATGATTATGTTCGCTTCAGTTGGTTCTTAGGTCATGATTTTTTTTCTTTTTTATACAGATGAGCCTTCCGTTGCCAGTATTTCACTAAATTTTTACAGTTCCTCGTCAAGGCCCTTCGTTTTACCCTGTTTCTAAGGAGTCATTTTTATTATTTTTATCATGTGCCGTCAATCTTAGTTTTTATCGTATTACCGCGCACTTACGTTGTACCTCAAACTGGATGTTATTCCAATTTTTAAGAGTTTTACTCTCTCGTTTTCCAAACATGTTGAGCTAGCTTACGAAAAAAAAAATATCGGATTATTTTTTATTTTTGTAATTTTGCTTTATTTTTTTTTACACTTTTTACGTTCATTCATTCATTCACTCTCTCGTTTGGTGTTTATCACCAAATTAGCCCCATTGTCGAAGGAAATCTGGGATGTTTATGGTCGGTTTGTTTTCCTTCTCTAGCCAGGTCGCTTTGAGCAGTTGGTTGGTTGATAATTTATACTCAGCCTGAAAGGCAATTTTTTTCTTTTTCAACTTAAGTAGAATCGTTTACATAGGTTATCAAAAAGTACTTTGAAGCAAATCTCAAAGTAAACCATGTCCACAAATGAGAAATCGTAGAAAATTCATTACTTTGTGCAAGCGCCGTAACTCCCGAGTGACGGAAAACGATTTCGTTCATTCTTTTCATGAGTCGAGTCTTTTTACAGCGCGGAGTTCACAGAGATCCAATCAGAAAGTCAGCAAAGAAAAACCGCAGATATATTTGAGCGCTTCAAGCAAGCAATCGCGTGGACAATAAGAGAATATAGTGAAAATCGTTGTGATTTTCCGTTTTCGTATCTCACTAAATAGAGTTCCAACATAGAGGATGACTCAGTTTCTTAAACAAAATGATAAGTTGTATATAGGGTGGGAAAAAGACTTGTATAGCTTTGTAGATAGATATGTAGATTTTTTTGTCAGATTTTAGCCAAAAGAGTTTCAATCTTAATAAACGAATGAGAATTTGAAAAACGATTTTACAGTTTTATTGCTTTTATACAGTTTCAAAGGTTTGCAAAAACCGAAAGAATCACTGAAGTAACAACTAAGCGAGAGGGAACAGAGGTGGCCAAGAATGGGAAAGATTGAACTGAACTGATTACGATTGACGAATTTAAAAAAAACTTCAGGCTAAATTATCCAAGATACAGCCTGAAATCCTAACCTAGATTGAGTAACAAAAGTCCTGCACGCTTCGTAGGTCCTTACGCCCTTCCCAACCTTACTGACATGTCAAGTTTTTTCTCTTCACGTTTTACAGAGAGGTGGGGGGATTCGAATTTGACAGAGAAATTTTGAGACCGACAGACTTTTCCAGGGAACGTTGTTATAATCCTCAGGTTGCCAAGTCCTTGGTTCCTCCACAAAATACAATATCCTGCGAGTAGGTCCTGTTCATTATCGCTTCGGCGCGTGCGTTTCGCCCGCAGGAAAATACGAAGCCTTGACCAGCGCGAGTCGAGTCGGCGATCTATTGGTCTGTAAGGGGTCCAGCTCAGATTGTTAGTGCCAGACCCCCGGTAGACCTCACCCCGACTCGTTCTAACTACTCTATTCCCGCGAGCGGAGAACAGCGCGTCCTGCGGGGTCACTAATGAGGGCTTTATAAAGTAAATAAAATTGTCCCAGACTGTCACCAAAAACCACAACTTTTGTCATCGTGACTGAAATCGCAGCAGGGATAATGGACGCCTCAGGTATGGCGGAGTTAATAGAAAGTTGGATCGGGTCAATCTCAGCCTGCGGCGGGCGTAAAAGGCTCAAACTTGAACCAAAAATTGGACCTTTCGAAAATGCCTAGACTTACTTGTTCGGCTGAAAAAATCAACAAAAGACTGTGGCAGCATTTTAGATCTTTTACACATTTCGGAGGTTTATTTTTCGCAAAACAGCAGCTCCGATTTCGCTTTCTGGACTAATGGGTCAACTCTTAACTTCGTCATGTTTGTTTTATTCATAGTTTATAGTGATCAGTTGGTATGAAACAGCGGCGATGAGAACCGTAATACATAGTTTTCAGTTTTCCGCTTGCCATTCTTTACCAAACACACCGAAAACAAAGACTGACAAACAAATATATTTCCACTCCTTGTAGATCGTACACTATTTACAAAACTTCCTCATTGTGAATTGGATAAAATATGACTACCGATCACTGAAGATTTTACTACTCGAAATAGGAGACACAGAAGAGTAGAAATTTTCCAAATATCACAAATTTCCTGTGATTTTAAAGAGACTTCTATCTACAGCTAGTGAATGACAGTGCATATTCTCGATCTCAAATCCTGGGAGGGTTCAAAACTATATTAACATGAAATAAAAGTCCGTTTTCTCTTGGAGAAGTCTTTCAAAACATCTTGTCGAATCTTCCAGTATACTGGACAACTCTCGCCATAAGATGCAACCTGGAACCTTCCTCTGCGACATTTAAGCCTCAGAAAATAAATTCCAGCAGTCATGCCACTAAAATCTCTGTATTCCAAGTGGTACGTGCAAACATATTTCTCCAGGTCCATATCGTAAACAATGAAGAAATACAGCTTGACCGCTATGTCATTTTCTCGCTCCTGCAACGGTTCTGGTTTCAAGTATTGTCCAACTTTAATGGTAAACCGGTTGAGCGAAATCTCTTCTCTCGTAAAAAAAGTTACGTTCAGAGAGCTAAAGACACTCTCTCCCCAAACGTCGTAGAGTTCTACGATAGCATCGGCTATTTCATCGGCCTCGGTAAATTTATCACCCGAAGCCAAGCGAGACATTTCTGAAGAAGCCACGCAGAACATATCGTTCATAGCATCAATGGCCTTCGAATTGGGGAAGTCGTTTTGTTCTTTCGGCCAAGAAAGAGCTTCCTCGAAGGCTGACAGAATTTCGTCGAGGGCTTCATCTCGGTAAAATGTTTCTTCGTCATCTTCAAAATCGGAATCTACGAAAACCCAATCTTCTAGGCATCCTCCTCGACGGAAGAGAGCTTTCTTTTCTCTACACATGCACGACCAACAGTGACCCATGTCAAACCGAACGTTTCCTTGTGGCAGCAAAAATTTAAACGACCGAAGCTCATTCACAATTCCTGCTTCTGCTCGGTTTTGCTTTTAAATTTGATTGTCATTGTCTTCAGCTCGTAGCTTCATGGGAACGTGTAGAGATACACACATGAAATTATCCGTGTTGACGGCTTAAATGAATTTTTTCGTGCACTCGTCACGTTTTTAATGCTTGAAAGTTAAGTTTGTTTACGCGACAGTCCAAGGTACAATGAGGTCAGTCAATGGCATCCGCCCGGAAACAGGGCAGATCCGCATGAAAATATCTACATAGGTCACGAACACAGTTTGGTATGTGGGATATTGTGCCTGAAATTGTTCTTACAAAAGCGTTCCGTTCTGTCTTCAAGTGTTGCTAAATTTCCAATCTTTTCGAGCATGAAAAATAGTTCCGGCAGAACTCCAATTTGTAACTAAATTACAATCTGCGTGTTTTGGTTGAAAAAGGGGAAAGAAACTTTGAAATTTAGCGGGTAACTGTTTGATGACCCCCGTCTCTTGACATTCTTAGACTTCAGGGGTTATTTTCTATTCCTGGTTTTATTGTTTGTGTAAAAATAGAATCTTACTCTTAGGCAAGGAAGAAAATATTTTAAAAAAGGTACTGAGTGCTTTTAAATTATGTGATCAAGCTATTGTCAGAACTCCGCCGGATTACAATAATTTAAACAGATTAAACTACGCAAATTCAATTTTCAAATGTAATTTTGTTTCGGTGAGAAAATAGACACATACAGACTGTGCAAGATAAGATGATAAGCTCCAAAAATATCTCTCATTTGCCTCAAATGTAATCATTTCGGCCTCAATGTTGCATCAATAGCAAGGAAGACTGACTGCCAAAGTTTATTTCTCACCTTAAACCAATTCGCATCTAATGCAGTTCGAGATACTTCTTGTAAATGGCGTTTCTGACGAAAAAGTTCAAAATAGCTTGTTTTAGTGAATTTTGTATCTTCCAATATAGAGACTTTCGTTGGAAGCTGCGCAAATCGCAGAGTGCGAAAGACTCACGAAGGTGTGACGAAACAGCTGAACGAAAACATGGCCCTATTAATCAACATTGTTTTGAGGCAGGGAACAGTCAAATTGACCTTGCGCTATGGTAAAAAGGCGTCATGATTTCGTATTTCATTTTTAGGTTATTATTTTATTGTGTGTGATAACGGTGTTGTGATACAAAGACACAATTCGTGTGGTAATTTTTAGGAAAAGGCTATTTTGTGAAAAGTTAAAAGTGCGTGAGTGACGAATTAAGCGGAACTGTGGTGTTACATTATTAGCAAAGGTGATTTGATCAAAGTTCACCAAGAGTTGACTGCAATATACCATGGACTTCTTCTTCCCACATTCTGGTTAAACAGGCAGAGAGGTAATAAAAGGAACAGAATGAATCACGCATTAAGATTTCTTTGTGCGAAATCTTAATAGAAGCTCTGGCCATGTAAATAATGGTGTTTCGTTCTCAGGGCAAATTTGTGAAAAATGCCCCCTTTCTTCTCGGTTGGAGGTACTCTTTACCTTGGCGTCGTCAAACAGGGGCCTTGTTACACAAAATTGTAGTGACAGAGCTTACGATTTTACTATAAAGCGTCTTTGACTGGAAATCTTTTAAGATCCAAGGTCTCGAACAAGGCGGCGTTGCCGCTGCGTGGTGTGCACGTGCGTTACTGACAAATGTTTTGTTCTTTAAGGTCAAGGTGCCGCTACCCTGCACAGGGCAAGCGTCAATGCTTTTCAAGCTTTGTATGCGTTTTTTTCTTTTGTCTAGGCGAGCGTTGGCAGGAGAGAGCTGAGTGCCGGAGGTGAGACTCTCAAACACACTCACACAAACGACGCCTTTTCTTTTGGCTTAAATGCAACAATTTAGTCCATGTGTCGTCTTGGATATAGTAGCGAAATTGAGGGATTTTAAGGCCTTTGCCCGCCTTCCCAGGATGTGAAACCAAAATGGGCGATTTGTTGCGCCGCAGAACGACAAGAACTAACCCTTGTATTTATTTTTTTTGTCATCTTCTTAAAATGATGTATTCTGCTAGGCTAAAAATCATTTCTAATCATCCCTTATGAATGTCAATATCACTGTATACTGTATCATGTCATTTAATGCGGTGTATCTGTTCATCTACATTTCCGATGAAGACTTTTCTTTGATCGCATAAAAAATTTCAAGTTGCCGTAATAGATGAAAGTTTTTTTTGTTTCAACCACTAAAGATTCCATACTTGTACTTGCACTGCTTGCCACATGTAAAGAAATACGTTTTAGGGTGACTTCGGCATTTACCCCTCGCGCGAAAGGAACTCTGCTTGTCGAGTGAATTATCAAGTTCTTTCATGACAACAAAAGCACTTTGGCTCAGACAGAGGCCCGTAAATCTGTCCTAAAAGGTCCGTTTAGGCTCCAGGTTCTACTCAGAACAGTTCGATGTTGACCTAAATCTAATGAACGAAGACTACATATAATTATTTCATACGAATTAGAAAATACATTTACATTTTGCAATATACACAAATTTGAATGCACACGGTTGTTTTGGTTTGGAAGGCTGTAAATATGAAAACTGTTTTACCCATTTATTCCCAAAGAGTTCTTTGTTTTTGTAATATTTGTAAGATTCGTTTCGTAGCACAAATACTGGAGGTGAGTTCGTGAGAGGATTACCGTCCGCGGTAATGACAGCGACGACCAGATACAACTTTGATTCAAATTCGTAAAAAGCGACGTGAAAAAAATGAAATTAAACATTTAAATAGATAGGTAAATATGAGGACTTCTACGAAATTATTTGTGATATGAAGACTAACATGCAACACAAAAAATATAACCTATACAGATAGAACGCAAGCGATAGATTTAAAAGCGTCTTACACCAAATCAGTCAAAATTTTCCTGGAATTCAGCTATTACTGACGCCGTTTCTTTCCATCGGAGTCGGCCCGCGATTCAATAACTAAGGAAACTGAACCATGTTTTTTATCTGCATAGAAAAATACCTCTCTACTAAATAAAAACACCTTTAAATTATTGTTGTCCGGCAAAAAAACACCAGATATACCCGAACATACGAATAGGTAACAATGATAATGTGGAATTCCAAAGATGAATTGAAAAATTTTAACTTAATTTCTTAAGGTTCAAAAATCCTGAAATATTTTGTCAAAACTCTCTTCATTGCTTTATCACAAATAGTACCTGTTCTACGTAACGCTGGATAATCTTTACCATACTTTTAACTCTCGTTCAGTTTTTAAGTACCGCACTATGCGAGACAAGAGCGCTATCTTCTTTATATTGAAAATCCCTCAGCATGTCCTCTCGAACAGACCAATAACACGGGCAATTTTTACCGTATTTCGTTATTTGCAAATGTCCACCAGAACACGACAAGCAGAGGACATGAAATTTCTGCAAGATATTACTACATTCTAAATAATACGTAAACATGAATTCATTAGTTTCTGCTTCCCTTACTTCGAAGTAATATAGTCTAAACAGCCGATCATCATCCTCATAAAATCGCTCTGGCGTAAAGTACTGCCCAGCGAGAATGACAGCATTTTTCGTCTCGATTCTTTCCCGAGGAAAAGACTTTATGTTGAGATATTCAAATGCTTCGTTTCCCCAAGCAGTTCTCAACCGCAGAATCATTTTTACGATTTCATCAGCTTTCCCGTAGTCTTCACTTTCGGCAAGATCGCTCATGCATCGACATGCGTCAACAAATAATTCATTTACTGACTCCGAAAACTCGACACTCCAACACACGTCGTGTTTACTCGTCCAGCAAAGCGCTTTCTCCAATTTTGAGGTTAGATCTCGAAGCGTGTTGTCCTCGATGCAAACATTTGTGAGTTGTGTGGTTTGAAAATTGGCTTCCCGACTTTTTCGTGCTCTTCCGTCAAGTCTCGAGTTGTCGTCCCGAAATTGCTTCAATGAGTTTGCATCACGTTTAGAACGAGAAGGGCAGCTACCCATAATGGGAAGGTACAAATTTGTCTTCGGTGACCAAAGCGCGTTGAAAATTCAAGGAAAATGACGATAGCACTATCTGCCAACACGGAAGACACTGGGCGACAAATCAAATATCTTATCTTTTTATTATTATCATTCAAAAATCCACATCATATCTTCAAATCAAAAGTTAGATTCATTATTCACAGTTAACACTAAACTAAGACATCCCTTTCAAGTGGAAATGATGTAAATCATCTTAAGTCCTTCAAAATTCACACCGTGAAATTATAACTTTGTAAATTTGTTTAATTGGTGCCGCCCCAAAGCGTGCTGAAAAAGCAGCGCTAATTGAACCGCTTCATTGCCATGGAAACTTTAGACTAAAGAAAAACATTTCAGCCGAAAGCAAATGAAATGCGGATAGACCTGCATACAAGTTGAATGTATGCTTTCTTAGAATATTCCTTCTGCTAAATAAACCAGTAAAAATCATTTGAAAGTTAAGCATTTCAAGGCAACCAAATATTGTCTACTAGTGCTGGCAGCAGTAAAGAAACGTCCTCACTCAGTTACCAAATAAATTGAGATTATATCAAAAAATATCGTAAAAGAGCTTTTACGATGTCCAGTATTCCGTCGTGATAAACATTATCGAATAACTTTTGTATTTCTGTCTTTTTTATTGTTTGTTATTTTTCACTGAAATAACTACGTTTGACTTATTTTCTTGGCCATTATAAAAAAAGAAATGTAGAACTTTGATGTTTACTATCAGTGTAGGTGATTAAATTGCAAATGTGTCGATGTACAAATCAAGTGATTTAATAGCAGAAATGCATGTTTTCTGAACAATTTCCTAATAGTTGACAATTCCAAATACCTTTCTGAATTAAGAATTTATTCAATTCTTTACTTAGTTGATTAGATGTTAAAATTATCACCTCAATTAGACAAAAATAATAGTGTTGCGTTCATTTTTGACATCATTACTTTGGAGTAAACTTCGTTCCCTCAAATGCATGTTATTTGAACAATTTCCTTATGGTTGACAATTCCAAATACCTTTCAGAATTCGCAAAGTATTCAATACTTTACTTAGCTCATTAGATGCTGATATTATCGCCCAGATTAGACAAATACGAGTGCTGCGTTCATTTTTGACATGACTTTGATTACTTTGGAGTAAACTTCGTTCGCTCAGAAAAAAAATGAGTATGTGATGCTCCAAGACTATGGAAAAATCCCGAGGTAGCTAATCTGATTATATTTTTAAATTTTTTCCCGCATCATATCTTTTCCAGCATTAAAGTATATTGATTTAGTTTGATGTTGAATATTTTTATCCCTAATACCTTAATGATTTTGATGCTTCAGGCGAAAAAGTACATAACACTTTAAGTGATCGACCTGTACTCCTCCCGTTTGAAGGAAAAAAATTTATCAATACATGTACTCAATTCTTATAACCACATTCACTTCAAGATGAAAATCTTACACAGAAAAACAAAAACGTTACAACGGTAGGAATAATTCACATTCTCGTACTTTCAGCCCGCCTTATTACACATGGCATATTTATCCCTTTCTCGGCAGTAATGATTTTTCATCCCGAACTGCAGTTTTGAATTTGGTTTGAAGAACTAGAGTGTCACTTGAATTGATATCAAGCAGTGCAATACGATTTGTGTAAATATTTATGATAAGGTTCCATGAGTTGATCATTCGTTACTGTGAGTTTGGCGGAAGAAAGGCGAAATACATAAACAAAGCAAAACGAACTCAAAAGGAAACACAAAACGAAACAAAAAAAAGAACCCCTACGGCTCAGAAAAATAATTATACCAAGAGTTTAGAGTTTAGTAAAGAAAAATATTCTCTCAGGTGAACTGCAATTTAAGCAATTGCAGAAAAGGTGTCTGAAAAAATTCAGGCTTCGACGGGATTCGAATCTCACAGATACTAGTTGGGCTCCACTACCAACTGAGCTACGAAACCACACGTTGAGAGCGAGGCAGATTTGCAGGCAAATCATAATCTGTTTGTCGGAGTCAGTGCGTGCCATTAAGAAAAAAAAGTTAATAGCCTTTCTATTCCGTCAATTCATGTTCTCTCGTACCTGCTCAAACCTTTCCTCTAATAAAGCAATCATTGCCTTTAGTAAAATTATACTGATATGGTAGTTTAAGTTACTGTATGGAAAATAAGCTTCCAGGCTAATTTTTGTGAACAGTAGCTTAGAGCCTCATTGAAACCGTCACACGATTCCTCTTATCTTCGTCAGTTCTGGTCCAAATTTGATGTGGAATGTAGCGGACGGAGGGATCTAGAGACATTCCATCGTTGCTCCGAACGCGATATTTAGATAAGACTTTATACTGAAACCAAGTAAGCCACTCGTATCGATCAAAGCTCTTTAATTTCTTGATTTACTTAATTACGTAAAAACTGAAAGGATAATTATAACGAAAAGCCTATTACTATAATTCGTACAGAACATCGATAGTACAATAACAACGCAAAAGGGGGCGTATCACGGTACTAGAAATTCACAAAATAACACTAATCACGAGCAATAATATAAGAGAAATACTATAACTAAATAGATTAATACAGATTACAACTACAAATCATACCTCTTTCTCCAATCTTAACTCTTTTCTTTCGGTTTCTTTCGAGTAATCAACGCTACTATATTAACACGTGTTATCTCGTCGCTCGATTAAGAAAATTGATCTGCTGAGCTATTTGCATCTCATAACCCAACGGAAGTTACACAATCGTGGTTAACTATTACACATTAATCATTACATGGAAGTTGTTTTTACGCGTTCAAATCCATCTTCTCTGTGCCAAAAACAGGAAAAGTCTCCATTCCATTCTTTCGCAAGGCTCTTCAGAATTCAGTAAAAGATTGCAATCTCAATCTTGCAAGAGCACCAGACGCCTACAATTGTGAATACTAGTAAGAGTGAGAAATCTTCGCAGGAGTTGAATTTGGCTTTTTCATTCCTTTACCTTATTTCTAACTTGTTTTCATTATTGTTTTTTACTTTTTTTTTTATCATTGCCAGTGCTAACTCGTGAGTAGGGCTCCATCCGCTCTTCTCCTCCGCTCCCCCCCCCCCTCCCCCCTGTAATTTTTGCAAGCGAATGGTCAAACGCACTTACTTTCCTACTCACAAACGAGACAATCAATCTCGAAATTTTGGGACTTGATAGGTTTCAGTTAACTCTATTTACAATATTTTTGTGTGAAAAGTTTTAATTTTAACGAAACCTGTGATGGTCGAAAGCAAATCATTCAAAACATTCGCTTCGGAATTTTTAAGCTTGTTTCGTGACGTAACAAGCAAAATTAATTAAACCGATATAGCCTGAAAAGCAAGACATTTTTAAAAGACAAACGTTCGCGTTATTCACATCAGTTGACGTCAAAGTTGCTTTGGTGTGGAAGAACCGCGTTTGTTGCCCAAATGATTTGAAACGTCACTTTTCCCACGTAATATTAAGGATTGTCATGTATGCAGCGTCTAGACTCTTTCACATTGTTCCTGTGCTCCACTTTGTAAATAAAGGTTTTCATAACTCGTAGATAAAGTTCTTAAAGCTTTACCGTGAGTTCTATTGAGTAAATACTTATAGTATATTACATTTGCAAAGGTTTTGACTTTTTAACACATCATTACTGATCTAGCTCTTACGCACGGGTGATATGCAGTTACTCTTTTGCTGTTTATTTACATCAACGATTAAACTGTTTCAATAGGAAATGAAAGCTCTTGGGATTTTGCGCTATTGTATTTTCGTTTCAGTTGTTCAGGCGCATATTTGCATTTTCTTTCCCACATTAATTTTACGCATCAGGTCACATCAAGCTTCCTTGTGTTTGTTACAACGTCATAGAACCAAACGTGACACTGGGATTGGCGAAAAAGTTTTGATAAGGTGCTTTCTACTTCTGAAAACTGAAAATCACAGGTCTACAAATGAAGAGATGGGTTGCTTTCCTACCAAAGAATGCCACCAGTGGTCCGCAGATGAAGATCTAGATCTCGATATCACTCCATTACTGAACGAAAGTTCGAGACCAAAAGGCTATATACAGGATGATCATGCCACGTCAATAGATCGTGGCCGGGAAATTGACGTCGACACTGATCCGAAACTGGAGACCCTTTTACTAAAACTTGAGCATGCTCAAGGTTTGAGACAGAAAATTCGCCGATGTACATCCAGAGCAGAACTTGAAAACTACCGATTAAAAGTCATCAGCGTTTTAAATGCAGCTACAATTGAAATGAGTCGTATGACAATAGATCCTAAACAACACGACGCGGAAAGAGTTGTCAAGGAAATTATGCGACTGAGAAATGTTCTTGGAGACAAATTCTTCGAAGCTGCAAGAATAAACGCATTTGGAAGAGAGATCACTCAAATGGGACCTTTCCTTCTGACAGGAGGGCAATATTTTAAGCCGGTAATGGTAAATGAAGACGATGACACAATTGTCAAGCTTTTTTTCTTTGTCATTTCGCACGCGGAAACGGCGCAAGTGCTATTTCGCTATTATCTCGAGCATGCAAGCTTTCTGGATGAATACTTCGCTTTGGGTCTTGTTATTCCCGAAGGACATACTCAAGTGGAAATCTACGGCAGCTCGTGTCCACCGTATTGGAAAATTCGACAAGACGTAATAAACAATGCGACCATTAGACTGCGGTCTCGTTTTGAGGACTCAAACCAGAGCGAATTGGAAAGCTCTGTCGATTATGATAACCTTTCCGACTTGTTATTTTGATTACCATGGGGTATCAATAAGGTCTCTTCAATAGTCCTTAATATTCATCCACAATTTTTTTTAATGACCAAAGGATAGATCTTTTAGTTTTTACTTCCACTGACTTTCCGCAAATATAAAAGAGTTTATGTGTTGCACCTGTCGACTGAAATAATTGTTTTGACTTACTCTGATTAATTGAAGATATTCGATGCTATTCATAGACGAGTTCTAGGTGGAAAGCAAGTTAGAGTATAAATGATGTATATAGAAATTCGATATGGACCATTTATATTATCTTTCAAATTTATACAAAGCATATATTAAAGGTATCATGATTTTTGAAAATAAAAATATATTTATTATTTTATGTAAACCGTGTATAATTCATTATAATGCTTCTGACCGCAATAAATACCTGTGGTCTGCTGAGTCAACACTCCATCCCCATCAGATTAAAATGTTCTTACATTGTCAGTCTGGAGATGTTG
Organism: Pocillopora damicornis; assembly: GCF_964200805.1. Lineage (NCBI taxonomy): Eukaryota > Metazoa > Cnidaria > Anthozoa > Scleractinia > Pocilloporidae > Pocillopora > Pocillopora damicornis. Next base: position 26,127,848 of record NC_142673.1, read on the forward strand.
TTTACCACCTGAGTGACTACAGCCTTTGCTTATATCAAGATACCATTGCAGATCGTATCCATGTAGAAGGTTTTAATAGTTCGGAGGAATACCCCAGAGTTTTTACGGCGGAAGTTCGAGAAAATAAATTGATGTGGTCCCCCTGCCCCTAAAATGTAGTTTTTACTAAACTGCCCAAAGTGTTTTTGGAAAGAAACAAACAAAGAAATAAAAATGAAGCTGCTGGCACGGTGTGATAAACAAGATTACAGATAATATGGACTTTATTTTGACGAGAAATCGTTTTTGCCCATATATTACAGCAAAGGGAATTATGGGATGGATTCTCTGTCCTGGTATTTTAGAATATTACCTTTCTCTTGATTATGGGGTATATCACATCCGAAGGGTTTGGGTTCGTAAAAAAATTATCTGGTAGAGAACACCTGGCTGACTGACCCGAGGAAACCAGATATTTTAGAAGAATTTTAGCGTAACCGAATAAACGAATATGAAGTAACTGCAATTAACTTCGAAATTCAAAAAAATGAAATAAGAGAAACATGTTTCACCCTCTATGTTATTGTTAAACGAATTATTCACCTTGTAGGTAAATGCTCGCTTTCAATATATTTGATCTTGAAAAATACGTTATTATCGAACAGTATTTTAATTAGTGTTAAGTAGTTACTGATGTTTTTAATCAGTCCGTTTATAAATGAATAGTGATCGTACATGACTGTGTGAGATAATTTCACTTTCTGGGAGAGGGTAGATTTGGAAATGAAATAACAAACACAGGCTGGAAGGTAAGCTTGAAAGTTCTCCATTCATCTACGCGATTGTTTTATCAGAAAAGTTCAAGTTCCTGTAGTTTGAATCAGTCGTCGGATTTCACATAACGGTTATGTCATTTTAGGACATGTAGATCATTGTCGACGAAATTTTTTTTTTAAATTGAAATCTTGGTTAAAAAAACCTTGACATATTGACGGGTAAGATGAAAGACCAGTTCCTCTGTAAAGTTTAAATGTCGAGCGAGCCACTGAAGGTGAAAGGCGATGCGCGACCAACAGAGAAGCTGTCAATTCTGTTTTAAACATTCTATCCAAACTGGCAAATAAATATCAATAGTGAATGCATCAGATAAGAGGAATGAATTCAGTTAAACAGAATACAATGGACAGAATGGAAGAGGGGAGGCAAATGAAAAAAAACGAGAGAAAAAAGAAAAAAGTGAAATTACAAAGCACACCTTGAACAACCTTAGACACACCTCTCCCCTAAGTCGAGGCAATCCCCACGTGACTGCCTAGAAAATTAAAATGGCGGATGATCGTGAACCTCCTGCCCTTTTCGACGATGAAGCTGAGACGCCAGAGACCAACCCGGACGAGCAAGTTAACGGTAATCCCTTTATTGGAGAGACCACGGAAATTACTCTAGATGACGAGGAAGCCAAGGCAGACACTGTTCCTGAGGAGAGTGACAAGGGTTCGTCCGATCTTGCTGCAGGCGGGAGCGAAGAAAAGTCCGAAACTTCTGCGGCGGCTTCCGTGGATGTCACCAACCTCTCGAAACCGAGCGAGGATGACAGCGAACCAGCTCCGACAGAAAAACCTGAGGTTGTAGATACCGAAGATCTTATATTATTGGGCTCTATCTGAATCCATTTTCAGAATGATTACTCTCAATCCCTCCCATTTTTAATTGTCTAATTGGTAGATCAGCCAGACCCAACTCAGTTTACTTTCGGTTAATTGATCGATTCACGCATTATATCATCTCAAAGTCTAGGACTGAATTTAAAACAAAAGTGTATCTTTGTATTATTATAAATCCGTAAATATATATTGATAAGTTGTTAATGAGTTGTTGCTGGTTTACCCTATAATAATTAGATGTTTATTCTACTTTAGTGGAAAACATTTACGATTTTTCTTTCAAGAGATGCTGATTTTCCTTGCAGGAAAAGGAAGTTGAAGAAGACGAGGAGGATGACACCTTTGACATGAATATTAAAGTGACAGATCCTGAAAAGATCGGTGTGTTTTCTCAACATTTCTTTTGTTTGGAGTTTTTTAGTCAGCACTATCAGCAGCTCTGGTTTGTTAAATATGTTCTTCACTTTTTACCCAAGAATTTTGAACTGCAGCTATTCAGTCGTTATTGAGTACATTAAGTGCAAATCCCATGTAAATGTGACCCTAAATTCTTTTTACTTCCTGTTAAAAAAAGTTTGAAAAACCATAGTACAATGTGCTGAAAAGTAAACTAGAGTCAGCAGGCTTTATTTCAATGGCCACTTTTGAGGAGAGGCATAGGAAGGAAAAGGACTTATTTCAAGAGGAGCTACCTGTTTGTACACTATTATCCTTAACTTTTTGTAAGAACTCCTCTTGTGATAGTGAGGTCTGCCATTGAAGATCTACAGGTTGATATTTCTAAAAGTTTTTTTTCATCAATTTAACCTTTTAACTTGCAACATCTCATTAGTAATTCTCCTTACTGGCTACCAAACCATTTTTATCAACTAATAATCCCTTAATTTTTATTTTTATTTATCCTCATAACTGGACTGGTAACTAACTCATGGGAGTTAAAGGGGCAAGCATATCACACCTCTATTTAATGTTACTTTTGCAGGTGATGGCATGGGTTCTTACATGGTTTTCAAAGTGACAACAATGGTAAGTTAAAAATTATATACCTTTTTGCTGTTTGACTTGCACTTTTGTGTTTTTTCATTTATATAGATCTGTTTGCTCATTACTTCCAAAGGTCTGATCAGAGATTCTTTACCTTGTTGCAGGGTTGTAGGTTAGAAATTAGGGTGTAGGCTTAAAGTTTGTGTTAGACATTGCACAATGGCACTCCAAGGTTACACACTTATAATTATTATAAGTGTGTAACCTTGGAGTGCCATTGTGCATTAGTAAGTGATGGCTGGACTAGGCAAAAATCTTGCCAGATTTTTCATCCTACAAATTTTGCCAGCAGCCTGCACTTAACAACAGCCCTGAAGTTGCCTTTCATTTCTTTGAAAATGTGTTAAGAGTTTGGTCTTCTTTTTAAAAGTAACTACCGTTAACTGTAGCTGATTTAAAGAAGGTCTTGACACTCGCCTATTTTCTTAAGATATTGTACATGAATTTGTTTATCGCTCTTGTCACACTTGTTTTACTGCCTATAGAAACTGACCATTTCAAGGTAGATAACAGCTATAGAAAAAATCCAATGGCAGCTTTGATTTTTGATGAATGCAAATTTGAAATTTAAACTTATGACCTTACTTTACCATAGACAAGTATGCCGACATTCAAGAATTCAGAGACATCTGTGAAGCGTCGATTTAGTGATTTTCTAGGACTCCATGATCGATTAAATAGCAAATTTCTTCACCTTGGAAAGATTGTGCCCCCAGCTCCTGAGAAGTCTGTTGTTGGTGAGTAATCACTGAAACTTTGTGAAAAAATTGCCTGTTTGCCATTAATTTCTACACAAACTTCATGGTTTATCAATGCTCAAGAGAAAATAGTCTTAAGTTATAGATTAAGTACAAGTTTAAGATGTATTTATTTATTTTATTTTCAGGCATGACCAGGGTCAAGCTTGGAAAAGGAGAGGAAAGCACCCCAGTTGACTTTATTTCCAAGAGGAGAGCTGCCTTAGAGAGGTAAATTACTTGTGAAAATTGCCTATGATACAGATCTAAAAGTTGCAATCCAGCTTTGTTAAACTGCTGCTGTTAACGCATGAGCTGCATGTCTCATTTACCCATTTATATACTTTTCTTTTATTTTCTTTCTATTTTAGTGTTAATTTTCCTTTTTCAGTCGTGGTATTCATTCTTCAAACTACTTGTATCAACTGTTGTATTCTATCCAGCTGTGACTACTTTGAATTTATCTTGTAGACCCTAACATCAGTATGCAGATTCTCTATACTGTTCTCTGTACATTTCCTAAGGTGCTGATAAAGATACTTTGTCTAAAAATCAAGAGCCTCTTAAGTTGATGAGCATTTCCATTTCTCTTGGTCTTAATATGTGATTCAGGGGTGGTATTGTAAGGAGAAGATAGAGGCTAACAACTTATAGGGTTCTAAGGGTTAATGTGGAGGCAATTCTTTGTTTTAAGCTTTTGTGACTAAAATAATTTGCACTCTATCTTTCACTTAATTTTACTATCCATTGATGTTTCCTCTCCAGGTATCTTAACAGAGTTGCTCGACATCCAACCTTACGTGAAGATCCAGATTTCCGACAATTTTTGGAAGCTGATGTGGTATGTATAATGTCCTATTCTTGAATAGTTCTTTAAGCCTGGCAATTCTTTTAAGTGCTTTGTGGATGTACCCTGTATGCTCCTTGAGTTTTTTTGTGTTAATGACTTCACCTCAACTAAACTTTTGTTGAGTGGCACTGATGAAAATTGTTTCTCTTTCTACAAAGTTACCCAGAGCTAAAGACACTGCAGCACTCAGTGGAGGTGGTCTGAAACGATTTGTGAAGTCAGTTGGAGATACCATGTTTCAACTTACTACTAAGATGTCTGAATCAGACCAGGTGATGCTAATGAAAGTTATATCACGCAATTGTAGTCATATTATAACACAGAGTGCACTGCACCTGCTTTCACTGATAAACATCGTAGAGAAAAATACCTCTATGAGAGTTGTGCATTATAGCATGAGCAGGGCTGGTTAAAGCTTAAGTCCCTTAAATCTATGGTTTTTATTTTAAATTTTTCTTCACCTGGTATGTGGTTATGATGCTTAGACCTTGCTGGGCTGGGTGACCTTAAGCCAAATTTTTTTCCCTGTCCAGCCCTCACACTCAGTCAATAAATGCACAATATTCAAGGTCATTGGCAGCATCTGTGTGTGTACTTGTCCTTGTACATGGCTTCAATGCAACCTTCCTTTTCCATTAAATGTGTCAAACTTCTTCAACAGTGGTTTGAAGAGAAGCAACAACAGATTGAAACTCTTGACCAGCAGTTAAAGAAACTTCATCTGAGTATGGAAACACTAGCATTACAGCGCAAAGGTTGGTTTTTTAATGGTAAAATGAAAAAAAAATAGTTGATTCTATTAGTTTAATGTTTATTGGAATGTCTCATTTTTGTTGCACAGATTTGGGAGGAGAATATATCCCTTTTGTTAATCTTCTTCAATTTTCCACCAGAATTTCTGGTTTTAACCCTTTAACTCCTAGATCAAATTTTTAACTCTCCTTACTGTCAACATACAATTCTTATAATATTAGTTCAGGGAACTTAGTATTGGATCAACTATTTATCCCCAAATTGATATTTTCTTTATTCATATCTCTTGTATTGATATTGTACTTGGGGGAAATTCTTTCTTGGTCACTCATGGGAGTTAAAGGGTTAAGCTCTTTACAGCTTTACTTAAGAAGCACAAAGCTTGTAAATTGAAGTGCTGTATCTTATGTTTAGCAACATTTTTGTCAACAGAATTGGGCTCTTGTACTGCAGGTTTTGCTAAGTCTACTGCTATGCTAAGTAAGTGAACTTTACTTTTGATCATTATACTTCATTTTACTGCTGTTACCTTGATGCACACTGTAGAAAAATACATTCCTACTAGAAGTGGAAGCTTTGAGCAGCCTCTGTGTCTGACAAAAGAGAGGCAGCACATCAAGCACTTAGTCCATTGCCATTGTCTTGCATGTGAGAATTAAATTGTTTCCTTGAAACTATGGGTTGAGATCCTTAAATAGTTCTGTAAGCATCTCCATCCTAAATAGTTTCAATTTGAGACTGTCAGCTTATGGATAACATTTAAATCGGAGCTGTCAGCTTACTTTTCAGTGGTACTCTGCCTTAAGCTGGAAAATATTTAATGCACAGGTGCATACCTTTGTGTAGATGAAGCATTTTCAAAGACTGTTTTTCATTGTTCATTGTGTGAAGAGGTTAACAAAAACTGAACAAGCATTTTTTTGTAATTTTTAGTTAACAAATCAACTACCTAGAAATGTTGTATTTTAGTGGCATGAATGAAGGGGTTACCCTAATTAGATTTATTAGTGTTAATTTTATTATTGTTATAGTTATTACAAAAAGCTAAATTGCAGCAGAGTGATTTCATTGCAAATGAAAAATGGTTTTTATTCACTGATCAGCTAAACTTGCTAGAGATTTTCAGTCCACCTTTTTGTGGCTTGATAAAATGACATTTTTATTGGTGAAACTTATGGTGACAATGGCTCTTGCAGAGCAAGCTCACTATGATTTCCACAGAATTACATTTTATGTTAAAGAATGCATTTACACTATGCATGACTTTAAACCAATCATTTGGTGTCAATGACTTCTTTTGTTTTAATAGGTAATGCAGAGGAACATGCTACATTATCACGAGCACTTTCACAGCTAGCTGAAGTTGAAGAGAAGATTGAGCAGCTTCATGTGGAGCAGGTAGAGAGTTTGATTGAACTACATGAAGTTATGTTGACATTATGAACACTTGTTACAGTGTAAGTCTGATAGCACTTACTGTACATGTATAACTCATTACTGGCCTGCAAAATCATAATTGTATTGGTTTTTCATGTTTGAAGTGACTATTACATATATCACATTCAGTGTTCTTTCTTATTTTGAGCACGACAGTTAAATTTTCCAAAATGTTGAAGCATTTTTTTTACCAGTTGAAATTCAATAATTCTGAGTAATTTTTGGTGATAGTAAGAGGTACCACAGGTGGTAAATTTTACTGGTTGCCACCTTCAGAGGAGCAGACAAACTCTAAAGGAAACTTTCCTGCATAATGCTTGTTTTTTTTTGCTTACATTTGCTGACACTCATTACTGGCCATTAATCTTGAGGAAACACTGTGAGTACTGTGAGAGATACTTTAATTGTCTGATAATAACCTGGTGGCGTTTTCAAGGGCATGAACGTTCTCCTTTAGATCAAGTCAAGTTAAATTATCTCTCACAGTGTATTTTACACATTACTTAATGTAACATTTAGAAAGAAATATTCCTGCCTTCATGATTGTGTGGTGTGTTACTGTTTCAGGCGGACAGTGATTTTTTTGTTTTGGCTGAACTGCTGAAAGATTACATTGGTTTGATTCAAGCAGTCAAGGTTGGTGAAAGTGATGTCATGTTGAAATATGTTCCTTTTACTTTTTTCCTTATAATGTCTACAGTTTTAATAAAAAAAAGTCTTTAGTGGTTCAAAAACAAGGGAAGTAATAAAATGAACTGGGAATGAAGAAGACCTGCCAAAAGCCATGTGTAGAGCTTACTCCATAAGGGTTCTTGATTGAAGAAATTGCAGAAAATGGTGTGTGAAAAATCTCAAGCTTGACATGGCTGAAAGCAATTTTCCCCAGATACCAGTTGGGTGCTATCAACATAGCTGTAAAGCTAGAAGTGTATTGGTGGTGACCACAACTCATGTAAGGATAAAGAGAGCTGGGAATAAAGAAAGACCTACAAAAGACTCATAGCCATTTGAGTAGCTTGTGGACATCTTACTCCACAAGGATTCCTGATTAAAGAAATTGCAGAAAATTGTGTGTGTTTTGCTTTGTTTGCTTGTTGCGTTTTGCTTTTTCAGACGGTTTTTTTCCCCATTACTTTAATTTTAATTTAGTTGCATATGAGAATCGAGCCATTATACTTTCTTATTCAAATTCAAAAGTCAAAACCTTTTTTTTCCTTATGGACACAACTATATTTGAAAGGGGTTTCTTTGTTACCATAGGCAAGCTTTCAAGAGCGTGTCCGATCTTACAGTAACTGGCAACATGCTCAGCAGATGTTGACAAAGAAAAGAGAAGCCTTGGTCAAGTTGGAACTTGCGTCGAAAAACGAAAAGCTTCCCCAAGCACAAGAGGAAGTGAAAGAGGTACAAAAATGTTTTATAAAATAATTCAAATAGTACGCGCGCTCTGATTGGCCATGAAACCATTTTACATGAGCGTGTGAAACACGGTTTTCGTTCCTCTTTCATTAGTTATTTTATAAAAGAAATGTAAAATGGTTTCCGTGTTTACATAGTCTGATGTAAACACGCGGGAGGTTGGGAGAACACGAGATAAGCGTAGGAAACCACGACGCGAAGCGGAGTGATTTCCAGCTTATCGAGAAACCATTTTACATTTCTTAGTCAAAAACTGCTTTGGGCGCTGGTCGTGTTCCTGGTGGATATGAGTACGAGTGACAACAATACATGGCATTTGATGTAACTTATACGTTGGTTATGTTTCCAAACGATAAGTTTGACAGGTTACCCTCATTGCAGTTGTATTTTTTGTTTATTTAGATAATAACTAGGTATGTTCTTTTTTTGTATTTTTTTTTCTTAGTGGGAACAAAAAGTGGAGAAAGGGGAAGAAGATTTTGGTAAGATTTCTAAGGCGATACAGAAGGAGATGGCACGATTTGAGGTAAGAAACAAAAAGAGTTTGGAAATGGAAAGTGATACTCTAAAAAAATCAGTTCAGTTCCCAGGTGTAACCTTTAATTGTTGGGAGTTGAATGTCATCTCATTTGTTGCAATGCTTACAAAATGAAAAATTATAGAAAAGCTCTATTAACCTTTTTCTTAAAACCCCTATCATAAAACGTACAATGGCATTGTTCGGAATGTTTTTGTTTCGTGTACTTTTGTTATTACAATTCGTTACATTTTTTACATTTTTACTTGAAAATTATTACTTGTAAGCAATCAGAAACAACCTTTAAAATAATTGTTCTGTCAACAGAAAAACCGAGTAAAGGACTTCCGAGAATCTATGATCAAGTACTTGGAAGCTATGATGGAAAGCCAACAACAGGTTTGTTTCTTTGCTTGCTTTTTTGTTTGCAGAAAAAGTAAAAGAAAAAAGGGGCTGGGTGGAAAGCATTTTCGCAATAGGTTGATGAAATTGTTGTTAAATGTTTCTCCCTCGTTCAAAATTAAGAGCTTTGTCAGTTTCCACTATATGACCCTGTAATTTGTTCGACAATGCGACGATGGCCTATTGGACAAGCATGGCAGTTGGGTAAACGTCAGCCTTAGAAACTCTTTACTGTGTGCCAATTTACATTTATTTATTAACTCAGTTGTTAAAACCATATTATAAAGTAATACCTCCCACCGACGTAGCACCACAGTCTCCTTAGATACATACAGCCTTTAATATTTACATACACTTACGGCGTGTATCAATAAATTTTTTATTATTTTTTCTTTTGCTTTTTGCAGTTGATCAAGTACTGGGAGGGTTTCTTACCGGAAGCTAAAGCCATTGCATAGACGCCTTTAAAAATATCGTAATTTTTCAAATACAATTAAACCTGAGAACATAGGTGTATTTTATTTTAGCACTTAATTCTTGCAAAAATTGAAATCCTTTTTCCTAAAATATGACAACGACGTTGTTGACATCTCATCAACGCTTATCAGTCATTTCGTGGAGATATCTTAATCTTACTTGCATCTTTGTTAATTCCGCACTCCGTAGAAATCGAAGGAGTTAAATTTGTTGGACATGATTTAACGTAAAAATCGATTTTGCACAAGGAATGGGAGCGATTGCCTCATAATGTTTGCAGCGTTCTTCATACTCAAAATATCACTAGAGTAAAAATGTAGAGTATAATTTAATCATGCTTAAAGAAATCGAAGTTAACATTGTCTAGTTTATTCACTTAGAATGATCAGCTCTAAGAATCTTGACAGGATTGATTTCGAAATGAAATTTCATCCTCAGTGTTTGGTTTCCTTCATTTTAGAAAATCAATGGACGCGCCGAAAGGAACAATAAAGACAAAGAGAAGCTTTTTTGTAGTTAAACAGTGTCGATGTCACAAGCTATAGACACTATGAAATAAAGTTAAATCGTGAGATGTTTCCAGTTAGTTTGTTTGCTCTTGTTTTATGAGCTTTGTGTTCAATTTTCGTTGGAGCTTATGCCGGTAAATGCACTACAAGGTTACTAGCATCAGAGTGGAATCCCTGCGTCTGCAACTGATCGACTGACCTCGCTGACTCATTTTCAAATATCTCGCCGCACCAGCCTTCCCTTTGTTCACGTATGTGGCTGTTCAGGTGTGGGCAATCCCTACAGCTTATCACGGCAAATGGGCTGGAAATGCTTACTAAATGGAAAAGTCAGCCAGCTTAAACATGATGAAACCTTAAGGAATGCGCCTGTTTGACTCGGTAACCGAGTTGAACAGATCACAGGCAGTGAGGCGGAAGACGTTGGTTCATCTTTATTCATGAGATTACTCACTGGAAATTAGCAAGGAAGGAACAATTCCTCTAAGCATGATTTTCCAAAGACATGATCGCTAACATTCTTAAGAACACCGGAAAAGGAGCAGTCGAAATTAATGTTCCACTCTCAGTATTTGCAACGACAACAACTGGGTGTTTAAATGATATACTTATACTGATGAGTATTCACTTATCGCAATCGTGTCTGATCATGTATCGCGGGTCTTCAATCTAAAGCATTCAGACACCTGAATAACATCGCATTATATTTTCCATTGTAAACATAATACCCTTTCAAACTAAATGAGAGGCTCGGACGGGTGGTTATGATAAGAGATATTATGCCTCCATTTACGATCTCTTTTCTAAGAAAAAATAGTACAATAGCGTGACATGTTTGGTGTAAGACTCCTCAGTCCCGTCCTGCGTCTACGCTCTGATGAAAATGTCACGTTACCGTTGCATTACTCGCTATATGATTACGTCATGTATTCTGAAGTTCCCGGTTGAACTCGTGCTCGGTGTAATAAGCGGAGGCTGGATTCTATCCCACTTCTGACACCATGGTATGCTAGGGCGAGTCAATAAAGAAGGAAAACATGCTAGCGGCCATACTGACTATTTATTCCCTCGAACAGAACCGAGCACGAGTTCATCCGGGAGATTCAAAATACATGACGTAATCATGTAGCAAGTAATACAACGGTAACGTGACAAAAATAAGGCGAGAAACGCTATGCATGATGAAAACCAAACAACAGCTGCAGAGAAGAATACTCGCACACTGCAGATTTGTTGCCCTCAAATGTAGTTTCAAACTCCCAAGTGAACGCAAAGATTTTTCCTTACCTTTCAAATGTTTTGTCTCGTCCTTAGCTCAGTCCTTGAGGTTGAATCGCAAACTGAAGGCGTCATTACAAGGTGAATTCAAGGACTTTTACAACTGATTTCGTCTTAGTGTATTAAGATCGAAGTATAAGACTATCGTTATGGATCCCGGGTTTTTTTTTTATAATTTTGTTAGGAAGAAAGTCTATTTTTGATGCAAAGTAAGGTCTTTTTACTCCCCCAAACTTGTTTTAATAGTAGTAACGTTTTCTTTAAGTTTGCACTATTTCAGCAAATTTTTCAGTTCACTGATCTTTCACGCAGAAGTTATACTTTTAAGTTGAGAGAAAAACTCTATACCTAGAGTTCATAAACGTTTCACCCCATCTGTACTGGTGTTCTTTAATCGGTCAAACTATATGGGCCACAACGTCGCATGCAGCAAGGGGCTCTCTTGTCGGCCCCTTTCCAGAGTGCACACGGATACTGGATGCAGCGGGCTTGGCGGCCACCTGTTATTCGGTTGACCCTGGAGGGGCTTTACTTATTTCTGTTGGTTTTAGTCGGAAAGTCGCGTTTGAAAACTCAGATCAGTTCGTGCACTCCTGTTCCTTACTTTAGTTCGCTCCTGTGATTGTACCTTTATCGGGGCACATTCTAGTAAAAGCACAAACACATAATTTGTGGCTGTTTCTGTTTTCTTTTCTCAGCTTTTCCAGAAATACATTGGCTTTTATAGTATGGGATTTGTTTCAGGCGAAGACACAGTAAACAGCACGGAGGCCGACGAGAATACTCCGCTAAATTCATCAAGTCGCCGACACAGACTCCGTGAACCTTTCTCCTGTCACCATTTGTTACTATTTGGCTTCCTTTTATTGTTGTTAGCTGAGGTGGTTGTTCTTCAATTATGTGGAATATTTGTTCTTCCTTCACTTTCGTATGATGAGAGCGAAACCTCCACCTTTCCAGAATGCTTTCCAGATTCTCTCCTCGGAGCAGCTATCTCCTTGAGCGTTATAGAAACTGTAAATTGTTGTATTTTTGTGATAATAATGAAAACATCCCTTTCAGTCTCCATATGCACAGTTCTAAAAGATCTGCTTTGTCTGCCAAAATTTTGGACACTGATATTATTTTATGTACTCTATGTGATTGGTGCTTCACTCGCGATCAACGAGTATAATCCTAATGATATCAGCGACTGTTATCCATATGAAGCTAAATTAGTCAAAGCTCAAATTGGTCTTGAAATGCCAAATTTATTTTCTATGATGGTGCTAGTATTACTTCTAAATTACACTAACGTCCGTGAAACGAAACCGTTTTGCGCGTGGGTATTGTTAAAGGGAGCTCTAATTTTATTTTGTTTTCGTTTTTTCGCTACTGTGGTCTTTAACATGATTAGGGTAAGTACTGCTTTGATTTCTGTTCCAGCTGCAAACAGGAAAGTAACGAAGGCCCTTATCATTAACGACGTTTTGGTACTGCCCTTTTGTAGAAAAATAGTTGAACTCCTATGGAAAAAATTATTCTTCGATGAAAAGCGTATCATTGGGAAGATAAGGAGAAACAGTGGTACACGCCAAATTACTTTCGTCGTTTAACTCAATAGTTATTTTCTACATTTCTGTCAGGTGTATAAAAATATAGGTTTGTTTGTCATTGAGCTTCCACTGGTAGTTAGTGTGATAGGATGTTTTTAATTAGTCTGTCTATCGAAAGTAATCCAGGAATGCATTAGTTATTACTCAGACTACAAGGTGAGATTGAGACAGGTCGCGCCACTATCTTAACCAATCTTAACTCTTTTACATATTTCTTGAATGATGGTTGTGTGATTAATTATAGACCATATTGGTGTTGACACGACACCAACCAAGTGTAATTATAAAATTAAATCAAGTTAGTGTTAAGTAACATCAATTAGGTGTAAGCAAAGTACTGTATAACACCTTGCTGGAGTTTTTTTACCCTCTCCCTATTAAAAGAAATCCCCTGCTAGGGTTTAACACCACCGGTTTGTAAAGCACATGAGTAGTGTAAGTGTGTAAAATTCAGTGTTAAATAACACCAAACAAGTGTGAAATGTCTTAAACGCTGGGTTTTCTTTTTCAAACAGATCTGAAGTAGAATAATGGCGTAGAAGCTGAGAAATCACAAAAATATTCTTGACATTTCTTTCATATCCTTTTGTAATGAAAGTATGTCAGTTACATGTGAATCTGCTGTTGTCAGGTGGCGAAAATCGACCGTCGCCTGCCAAAAGGAGAATTCTGAAACGGGTGAATTTTCTCCAGAGAGGCGATTCCGAAGACATGGTGTTAAAAGTATGCCGTGAAGTTGTCATTTGTGATACGTCGACTACGAATCTCAGACTACAAGCAAGCTAAAATACTTCAGGCATAAGTTTACATGCTGAATTTTGTAGTAAGAAACTCTACCAATGAAAACGTATATTGGTACGAGTTACGCCCAAATATTTATTTTATTGCAGACATAAAAAGTAGAGGATGGAGTGTGTTGGCTCGGCCATGTGGATGATCATCGCGATCACGAACCTATCAACGCTGAGGCAAACGAGTTTTAACTAACTAAGCGCCGCATCGGCTAGTCGAAAAATTTAATAAACGCTGCGGCACTTTAACGAGTAAACATTGCATCATAGTATCATTGGCTAAATTAACAAATTCTTGGCGTTTTTCGGAGTTTTGTTGCAGAATTTTCCACTGCGTTAAGGAAAATCTCTGCTGAACGCTGGTTCGACAATTAATAGGACTGTATCTTTCCGATTTCTGGCGTTTATTTAAGATCCATACAATATCCGGACTTTCTACATTCAATCGTTCTCCAGTCTTCTTTGACAAGATAGTGATTCTATTTATCTGCTAGTACAACGGAAATACACGCCTAAACTACGTTAATCCAAGATTATCATTACTTATTCGTGATTTACTAAAATCCCAAGTTATTTCCTGTCAACTTGATTTTTTAAAATGGCGCATTTGTATTTAAACGAACTATTCGCTCACATGCGATATGTGGTTAAATAAATATATGTTATTTGCCGGCTGGGAGGTCCGTATGGTGAAAAACTGTGACCGAGGTCTTGAAAATACTGCCCGAGGCCGTAGGCCGAGGGCAGCATTTTCAAGACCGAGGTCACAGTTTTTCACCATACGGACCGACCCTTAGCCGGTAAATAACATATTTATTGTTTTTTAAACTTGACGAAATTCTTTCCAAAAGACCCGAATGATTTAGGGCAGTAAATACGGCAAGATCTTCCATAAACTGAACAATTTTTGAGTGAGTAAACGGTAGTTAAAATAGCGGTGATGCAAATTAAAGAGAGATGCCTCAGCGAAACATTTTCATTTCCGTAACGATAAAGATGATTTAAAAGGCTTCCAAACAAACTTTGAAACATTATTTTTAAAAGTATCTGCCACAATCTGACACCTGTCAATTAGAGAGCGCGTAAGAAAAAAAAAGCGCAAGAAGATTTGAAAAACAACGGAACTAGTTTGGCAAGGACTGTCACGACAATGTTTTCTTCAAAAACAATCAATGATATAACGGAAAGTATTATTCACTCTCATCGACGATTCATTCATGTACGAAGATTTACCTCTGTTCATTAAGTAAACGGCGAGGAAAGTAATTGTGAGTAAATTCAAATTTTTTATTTTGAAGTTGTGAGAGTTTGCTCGTTTGTTTGCTGCAACGGCGTGTGTAAATCTGGTCTTTCCTCCACAAAAACTGATCATGAATTCGAACGGCACACTCCAACGAGACACAAGGGGATTTAATGCGGCCTTTTCTCAATAAATTCCTTCAGTTTCTGTTGTGCAATTTATGGTCCAAATGTCCAAATTGAACGGACTTTGAAAGACTCACCAGGAGCGTATATTTATTGTCGAACTGAAATTAAAACTTCGCTCGCTCTTTTACTACGAACAAATTGTTTGAGAAAATTCAGACATTAAATGAATGAAAGTTCCATTGTTCAGTTTACCTGTAGCCAAATACCTCACGTTTTAACTTTCTAAGTACTTTTTGTGAATGATTAAAATCAATTGCAGACGGTTTTTAGGCCGCTTGTCAACCGACGTAATGACACCATTGCCTATACAAATTCATTCTGAAACCAATATTTTTTTGCCAACTAAATTGATTTGAGAGAGAGAAAGGAGGATTCATAAGTCGGCTTGAGGTAGTGACCGACGTGTTTGCTTAAAAATACTGCCCAGCGGGCAAAACGAGGTATGTTTATAAATAAAATGGAAGAGAAAGTTGAGATGTACACGGCGACTCACGAAAGCGTTACCGTGGCCCGTGGGCAGAGATAGGAAAATACTGACCGGGTAAAGAACCAATCAGATTGCAGGATTCGTTACCGTGCCCTCTAAAAAAACAATAATGTTACTTACTTACTTACTTACTTACTTACTTACTTACTTACTTACTTACTTACTTACTTACTTACTTACTTACTTACTTACTTACTTACTTACTTACTTACTTACTTACTTACTTACTTACTTACAGGAAATAACTGTTTCCCATTATACGCCGATCAACACTTCTGTAATTTACACCCGCACGCACGCACCGTTTGCTGCACGAATGAAACATCACACAACATCACAGGATGTTCCAACCCAAACGCGCACGCATAATTTCCCCAAGCAATTCCTTATCTAATTATTTCAGACCATTATTGATTTTCTCTATCACGAACATTCTTACTACAAGTCTGCTATTACCGTGCTACGCTCAATTATACATCTAAATCTTAAGTAACCCAACTGCAATCAAACCCTCAGCTTAATTACTAAATTAGAAAATAGAGTGTCACGCTATACAATTACAAGATTATCACGACAAGTTTCTTATCACTCGCAGTCTTCTCGTCCAATCAGAGGATAGCGAGGAAGAAGAGTTGAAAGTGACGGGTGTTGGTTTAGAGAACTCACATTGTTGTCGGACAGTTCAAACTGACACTCTAAATTTCAGGGAAGTCAATTTGCACCGCGATCTAGGTATTTTTACGGTCAGAAAAACATTTTAGTAATGTGAATTCAATTATTTTTTCTTGTGATGATGTGAGGGAGTGGATGAAGAAAGAGGGATTTCAAGGATTTGCCGACGTCTTCTTTAGTAAGCCGATGTTTTAGTCATATTTCATAAAGTTTTTACAGGCCAAGAAAACTCCAAACTGTTACAAATAAGGACGTTTGATGTAGATGTACTCCAGATAACTTTTCAATTGTTTGAAGATACGAATTCAAACGACTGTGCAATTTCTCTAAGAGAGTTTGCTTGAAATGCACCGTGACACTTACGTATCTTCTTCACTAACCGAAAATACAATTTGACGCCAAATGACAATCACCTTGATGGTTATAAATACTTTCTTTTCAAGTTCTTATCTTCTTTGCTTGTTTTGTTTCTTTTTCTATTGGGTTTTTACTTTTTCTTGAACACCAAAAGACGAGTTAGTTGATGGAGAAGAGACACTGAAAAGCCTCGTGCCCCCCAGAGGTGTCCGTGCTAAACTACTCGCCAAGATCGAGAAGCTCAAAGCGAGCGAGCAGTCGTCGTTTCCGTTGCCCGGAATGACCATTGAAATTCCAGAGAGTGAACCACTGGCGCACAGTACACCAACTTGCAGCAAAAACCTGGACGATTCAAACGACATAAGCTCACACGAAGAGAGGCAAAAAAGAGGTAAAAAAGCTGACGCAATATTTCGTAATAACGCTCATTGTGCTGACGTACGAACCATTTCAGGCATAGCTATTAAAAATTCCCTTAAAGTAGCACTCCGCTGCTCCAGGAACTCTATCAATTAATCACTCCATTTGACAAATTTATAGTTTTTCTATAGCCTGTGAGTGTCTATTTGCCTTAGACTATTTTCACTGTAACTTCTGGTTAACTTTCACCGATTTCAAGTTTCCATTCTATTTTTGGAGCATGATTGAACAGAGTTTCTATGGTCACTGTTATCCCCAGCCATGCAATCATGTTGTGGACTTTCAAAGTTATGTAAATCGGATTTTCCGCTTTTTACTAGTTCCAAAGTTGAGGGGATTAAATATTTAATACCGCTCATTACTTGGAACATGAAGGGAACCAGCAGAGGATGACAAGTGGCTAACAAAAAAAAAACAACAACAACAAAAACAATTTTACTTCCATGTTTCCTTTGAAGTGAAACTGTTAAAGATATAACTTGGATAAGATCCATGGAGGCAACATGACGCCAGAGATTAGCTAGAAATAAGAGAAAACGGGCAGAAAAAAAGGCAACCGGAGAAATATACAGTTCAAGAGTTAAAGCAAGAAAAATACAAAAGACAGGCAACAGAAGAGAAATTGCTTTACACTGAAAAAAATAAGGATAAATTTTACCAAATGTTGCGCCAAGTAGAGCGAGAAAAAGAAAAAATAACTTCAGTCCCAGATGTCTCTAGAAAAGAAATCAAGCAATAACTTTTCAAAAGGTGTTTTTTTCATAAAATCACTACGGGATATTCCCAGGGAAATTTTAAATTTGGATTGTGATTCAAATGATACCTTGGGAGAAGGAAAGTTTGACCAAGTAACACTTGCCTCCTACAGAGGATTACTTGTTGCTGTGAAGCAGTTCCATGCTGCTGTCTCACAAGCAGAAATAGAACATGAGGCAAACATTATTTCTTCTTTCAAGGACTTAAATCTACCAGTTCTCTTTTGATTTTCTTGTCTACTATACTGTAATCACAAGAAGGAGACAACGAGGTTGCCTTAGCAAATTAAAATTGACATCTGTCTTTATTCCACGGTAAATGCGTTGAACCATTATTTAGTGCTTTCTACTCCAAATGGAGACACTAAAATGACGCTCCTCACTGCAAGTGATCATGAAAATTTCATTAAGATCCCATGACAATTTTCCAGTAACACAGTACACTCCTGGGTGGAGAGGCATTAGGGAAAATGAATTGTCTCGCCAAAGACATCAGAAAAATTACTCATCAAAGGTCTGGGTATGACTCGGATATATCAACTGAAGTACGGCGTGCTAAGCCCTAAACCCATTTATAATTAGTTCTCATCCAATGCGGGTGGAGTAAGGGTTGTTCAATAGATCTGGTACTCCGGAGGACCTCAAATCGTGACCCTGCTGGAAACGAGCACCATTCGTCGTGCCATATACATCATATGTAAAAAAAGAAAAAACAAACAAACAAAATAGACGAAAGTAAATGTGCAAAAATCGAAAAATATCAGCCTCCTGTATATTGACGTAAAGGAAAGAAGATTTTTGTTTTAGATTCTAGCTGGCCCTTTCTCCCAATGCCTTCCCTAACGCTCCAAAGCACAAACATTGACAAAAGCTCCTGACCACTGCAGCCATACCTTAATTGACGTCACATACATTTTGACTTTTTGACTTTTAAGTTCACAAGACGGAGGCTAGACATGCAACATCCAACTTTGGCAAGTAACGTTATTTTGTCTTTTTTTAAAACATCTTCATCTTCCGTTGAGACTTTGTTCATTATACACATGAGACAAAAAAGAAACCTGTTATTTGTCTTCAAAAATAGCTCATTACATTTCATTAGTCGATGTCAAAGGATCTGCTCTCCTGAAAAAAGGAGATAACCAAGACAACAGCTACAAAAATGAAACCAACGATTAAGAAACTTGAGCAGTAGCAATTTTCTGACAAGAAGTATTAAAAATCAAAGGGCTCTTGGAGCCAGCTCATTCATGTTATGGCTTAAGCTTGTTTCGATTTCTTGGACGTGTTGAACATAGGTACAATTGAAATCGGTTCATGTGAACTTTCAAGACTTATGGAATAAATTCTCTATTATTTTTGGGTAGTTGCGTGATAAGAAAACTGGTGCGTTCGTCGTGATGAGAATTGGAAATAAAGTCGTGTGGGCTGGAGGTAGGATGGGCAGAGGTCATTAGGCAGACAGTGTCCTTTTTGTTGGTGTGTGTGTGTTTTGGTGTGTTTGTGGGGCGGAGGGTAGCCTGAGAGGGCATAATCAGGCAACAAATATTGCTCTAGCCGCAAAATATCAGTAACAATCATCTTTCACGATCATTTGCACTATTGTGAAATATTCCTTTCCCGTTTCTTGATATCTTTTGTTTTGAACAAAGCGGCCATTGTGTTTGGTTTTTAACAGAGCGGCCACAATCGTTCCTAATAGAATCTCAAGCCTTCATATAGTCTGATTCCACATATTAATATTTGCGTACTCACCAAACAGATGAGAGATAAAACCACCAGAAAAGTAAACAAATGGCCACCCACGAAAGAAACTCTTCGCTTTTCCCTATAAGAATTCGCTGGTCCCTCATGCATTAAGCCAATAACAATTTAAGGCAATATGGAAAAATCAGTGCGTGTACACCCCTGAACGTTGAAAATATATCAAGTCGAAGGAACAGTTTTGGTCTCGGTCCGCATATCGGTTAAAACGATGAAACGTACGCACCCTGACGTGCAAAGCTGTCAATTGTTTCTCGAATATTGCGCGTGTTAAATATTCAATAGTGACATCTCATTTATATTAACATCTGCATCAACTTTTATTAAGTTAATAAATTCTGAGCCGGCATCACACCAACCAACTCGCGCGCAAAGAAAGAAGACCATATGAAGGCTTGAATTTATATTAAGAACGATTGTGATCAAGAAACGGTCAAGGAATATTCCAAAATAGTGCAAATAATCGTGAAAGATGATCGTGGAAAAGCGATGACATGTTATCACTTATCAGACGAAAAAACAGTATAAATTCTCAGTCTGCATTTTGTACCTAGTCTGCATTTTGTACCCTGTCTGCAGTCTGCATTTTGTACTGACCGGATTGGTATTGCTGTTTTGGTTCGAGCGAGCCTCAATTCCGGACCGAAATATTGGAGCTCAAAAAAAAATTCTAGTGAGACTATCTTGGCCGCTATGATTGATATGTGGACTGTATGTTGAAGAGCTCACGAGGAAAAGTACAACAATAGAGTAATGATTACTTTATACCAACTGAAGACGGACGCAAATGCGCAGCTTACCAATAGGGCTACCTCTAATACTCTTTCAAGTGGTCACAGCGTGTGTTGAAATGAACCCGCTACGGGTCCCCTAGGTGTGAACATTTCGGCTTCTCGATTCAAGTTGCATTTTCAGAAGTTTCGGAAATGTGATTTGAGGTTATTATTTTTGTTAACCCATATAAACGTTTTATTTCTTTCCACGTGGGCACATTGGGTGATCATTACCGAAGGGGACGATTTTTGTGATAGTTTTCTACTCAGTAGAGCTTTCCCATACAGTCATCTTTAATTACGGGCGACTACATTTTAATGAATACCTGTCGGTGTATTAATCTACTTTTACATGAAAAACACGTGTGATTTGGCGGCTCGATTTTTTTTTGACAATTTTTACTGAAATCAGGTGCCTCTCTGAGTAAGCAAATGGCTAACCGTAACGTGTGTCATAAATAGGATCTTTCTGGCTGGCCATTTCTAGATTATCGTTATTATGAATCCCTCCATTGTTCAAAATGGTTTAATCATCAGTACATGCAATTATGAAAGAGTTATCCTCTCCGACTAGAGTGGTCAGACTTAAGTATGAAAAATGTAAACTTTCATTAGACTCGAGATACTACAATACTTTTTTATCTTTAATTTATAAATATTTCGATTTGTCCATACTATATAAGTCGGGCTACGGGGGTTAAGCTGTGCAGTTATAGAAATCTTAGTATCCCAGGTAAAAGACATTTCCCCTCCAAGCTTCTTCACTCCCATAAGAAAAAAATATTTACCCTTTATCTACTGGCAACCACGCTTTAGTTTTCCTTCTGAGTTATTAGCCTAGTTAAAAGAAAGTTAGATTTTTAGAAAATAAAAAGGAGAAATAGTTATGCATAAACCGTTTGTTCTGGTTAGTAAGCTAATATAATCTTAAAAGAACCTCGTCCAGTCAGCAAAGCATGACGTATGTGTTATTTTGGTAACGCAGTTTCGATTTGATCCACAGAAAAAGTCGGGCCGGTGCAAGTCAACACGGCGAGTATTTCCTCTTGAAAAACCTATCGACGTCTTAATAGATAGAAATTTTTGCTGCAATTGCATAAAGCGGTAATATAAAGGAAGGAATTGGGTCTTACGTGGTTCGCCTTAATTTTAACGGAACACTCGACGACCCCTCGTGTTTCCCCAAATGCCTCCTTTGTCCTCTGGCTGTCTACTTATCACTTTGCAGCAGAACACGTTCCTGCCATTCCTATGTAAAATATTCATGTAAATTGATGAAACAGGTTTTGTATGCGGTTCGCTATGATCGTTTATTACAAATTGTTATATGTGACTTAAGGGTATCATCCAATGTTAAACCATTAAAAGCATCGAACATCGTAGTGCGGAATCCGAAGGTCAGGGGTCCGATTCCTCATAGGGACTCGGAATTTTTTCTTTGTTTGTGTCTGTTTAACACTTCAAAATAAGGTAACTAAGACAACAGCTACAAAAATGAAACCAATTTGTTAAGGAAACAAATTAGAGCAGCAGCAATTTTCTGACGGGGAGTATTTTTTTTTTTTTAAGAAATAAGATGTATTGAAAAAATAAAATAATTTTATATAGCAGAAGTCCCGGATGTACTTGGTTTCGATTTGATCATCGTGCAACACTCAGAACAATCGACTAAAATACAATTTGCTTTCACGGAAGCTTTGGGTAGGTGTTGAGCTTTGTTTATAACAAACCATTTCTATCAACGATACATAATATGACCAATAAGTGATAGGAATACGAAAAGAAAAGATCGCACAGAAATTCAACGCAGCAGAACTGCTTCAGATAGCACAGCTAAGGCGGAAGAAACAAATCTCTACCAAAGAAGTATACTGCTGCACTCTTGTGTATTATAAATACTTAGTTTGTTTACGTGTAGCCGAACGAAAAAGAAACAAATTATTGCAACATCTAACCATAAATCGCTTTGTATGAGCTCAGGGATGGATGTTCTTTGAAAGCGAAAGTAGGAATTGGTGATTATTGTCATGCATCTACGAGACAGATCAATCATGAGGCAGTACTCTCCAGAGTTTTTAGGTCAGGCAGTTAATAGACAGCATAGTCTAGCTCAGTGCAATTTTTTTGATACTGCATGGTTCCAGGAACAATGCTGACACTCAATATGAGCTGCTTAGAACCCGCATGAAATCCGCAATCGAAAGATCTCACGCTAGCATTTGCTTGCATCATGATTTAGTTTTCGTAGGCGGCCAACTGAGAAATAATTTGTTAAAAGAATATCTCATTGAACTTGAATGATAGAAATTAGTGATAAGTAAAAAGTTGCAAGAAATTCAGCAAGACTTTTGCATATCTATTGACATATCACTGATGTTTTGAATTTAATCAAGTTAATTTGGATTTTCAAGTGAAGCACAACCAGCGACAAGTCCTTGACGAGCCAATATTGGAACACAACAGTGAAATAGTTTTATTCTGACTACGTGCAAGAAGAATGGTGAAACAGAGAATTAACTCTGAAGTGTAAATTAAAGTGCTATTTAAACCCATGAATAACCCATTGGGCGTTAGCCCTAATAAAGGGAAACAGGGAACCACACGAGGCAAAGAAAAAATCTTTTGACCTCGGTGGGAATCGAACCCACGACCTCCGGATTAGATCTACCGTTACTCTGCCGACTGAGCTACGAGGTCGCACAGAGAAAGTCGGGGACGATTTAGGATGGTGAATCGCGGCGAAGAGAAAGTAAGGGTACATATGAATGTTGTGCCGCGTAGCACTGGGAACACAAATGGTGAAACAGAGAATTAACTCTGAAGTGTAAATTAAAGTGCTATTTAAACCCATGAATAACCCATTGGGCGTTAGCCCTAATAAAGGGAAACAGGGAACCACACGAGGCAAAGAAAAAATCTTTTGACCTCGGTGGGAATCGAACCCACGACCTCCGGATTAGATCTACCGTTACTCTGCCGACTGAGCTACGAGGTCGCACAGAGAAAGTCGGGGACGATTTAGGATGGTGAATCGCGGCGAAGAGAAAGTAAGGGTACATATGAATGTTGTGCCGCGTAGCACTGGGAACACAAATGGTGAAACAGAGAATTAACTCTGAAGTGTAAATTAAAGTGCTATTTAAACCCATGAACCGAGGTCAAAAGATTTTTTCTTTGCCTCGTGTGGTTCCCTGTTTCCCTTTATTAGGGCTAACGCCCAATGGGTTATTCATGGGTTTAAATAGCACTTTAATTTACACTTCA
This sequence comes from Pocillopora damicornis, assembly GCF_964200805.1. Taxonomy (NCBI): domain Eukaryota; kingdom Metazoa; phylum Cnidaria; class Anthozoa; order Scleractinia; family Pocilloporidae; genus Pocillopora; species Pocillopora damicornis. The sequence goes on from NC_142673.1 coordinate 26,151,220, forward strand.
GAGTTAATTCTCTGTTTCACCATTTGTGTTCCCAGTGCTACGCGGCACAACATTCTTACGTGCAAGAAGAGTCAGGTAAGCGTTTTCTCATTAAAGATAATGCATATGTCTTTTGTTACTTTTATTTTTATATGTCTGTTGTTCTTGATCTTCACCCTAACAATAACAAGCTATTTAGCTTTATAAATAGATAGTAGTAGTTCAGTAAGAAAACTTGAACCCATTGGAGATATGTGGTGCTTTTGTTCCATAGCATTATAATAACTCGCTTCATGGAGGAAGATCTTTACTTACGATAATGAAAGCTATGAATGACTCAAATGTTGGCTTAAACATAACTGCTAACTTGATATTCACGTTACGCTAACTATATATAGGTGTTGTGTTGTATAAATAGCACGAGTCACTAAACTGTACGTCGTCTGGTAACGATAAGTTTCTAGAACTTATCATTACCCTAAACGGATTTAAGTAGGCGGGTTTCTCTTTTTATCAGTCGGCGAAGACCAAATTCATGAGCCTTTGGAGACCGCATAGATTTTTCGTATCTGAAACTGTCAGTTTCAATTATGCAAGTTATATAGGGTGGCATCATCTAGGCTCTCAAGGTACCGTGGGATCATTTGATGTTTCCACCCTTACTTGTTCGAAAAATATTCAGGGTGTACTACAGCAATTGTGTCCAGGCTCAAAGTTACTCGATCGATTGTGGTCATATATATATATATCAAGTTGAGGGCTTTTAAATTTTCCTTTTCAGCGCCAACCTTTGTGCAATTAGACTGATTTCATGGCGGCAGACACTGGCCCAAGCTGTATCGATACGTTAAAAATAGATGATAGCGGAGGTTTTACGTCTGCTGACCCACAGGTAGACATCAGGCCCTCAGACGAGACAGCCCCTCTGATGCCTGTGACTGGTTCATCAAATTGTCAACGCTGCCTCTCTCAATGCTGTTTCCTTTCAGATTTGTACTATCCGTCTTTGCTTGCTCAAGGGACTATGTTAGGTTTAAGCTTGACCTACTTTTGGATTTCGCTGACCCCATCATTACTCCAAAAAATTAAGGGAAATACCTCATTGACTGATGCAATCCAACTAAAACCAGGGAATGAATCATGTATGCTGTTTGTTAGCAAGAAGAAATTTTTCCAATTTGCAATCGCGTATAATTTTTTTGCAACATTGAACTGCATAATTTTTACGGTAATCGTTGTCAAATCACAGATTTTTGTTGGCTTTTCAATAGTTGGTAGGAATCTGATTCATCTGCCGAAGTTTTGGACCTTAGTAATTCTATTTGCTCTTTACTTGCTTGGTGCATTACTTACAGCGATCATCAGTCTCATTTATTTTCCTAAACTGAGTCATTTAGAATGTACGAGCAAAAAGTGTTTAGGTCACTTAGAAAAGTTTGGAATTGCGATGGACGTGATCCATTCTTTTTTTCTGACCATATTGATTGCGTTTCTTAATAACGTGAATATACGAAATATCGGTCATATTCGCACGTATAAATCGCTGAAAATAGCATTAGTTCTCTTTTGCTCTTGCCTCGCCATCTCTTGGCTAACCACTGTATTTGGCATTGGTGTTTCTCTCGGGAGCAATAATGATTGGTTAATTGCCATCTGCCAAATTTTGCTACTGCCATTTTACCAAAAAGCAATAGAACTTCTCTGGACAAAAATATTCCGCGATGAAAAGTGCATCATTGGTGAGATTTCCAGCCAAAATGACGAGAACCGACATTCTTCCGCTGTTTAAGCTTTTTACATAAGACAGTTTGATCCTCATAACGACTGCAGCTGAAGGTCTGGAACCTCGATGAAACATTGACACTGAAAATCGGACGATAAGACCACAACGTGGAACTTTAAACTCAACTTTAGGTTACATTTCCGAGTTATGTTTAGTCCAAAGGCCTATGCGAGAGCGTTTACCAACTTTGCTGGTATAGTAAATGCTTTAGAGTGATAAAAATCAAAGGGCGCTTGTGGCCAACTCGTGGATAAAGTATTAAAGAGATATATACTTGTAAAGTTGCTATCAATAAATTAAGGTCTTAAAAAAAGAAAAAAAGTAGTACCATTGCAGGTATAGAAATTTATACAGTACTTGAGTATGTGATGGGAACCCCTCCCGGAGGTACATGGGTCATTTTTTGCTGGGTATGTGCAGCTGGCTACTCAGAACCTCTGCCGTATTTTAGCTATGTTGTGGCCAATTATAGACCCCATCTTTGTCTGCTTTTGGGCAAGACCGGAATGGAATGGAATGGGAGCCGTTTATTAAATATTAAAATACGGTAACAACTTTTTTTACCATGAATCTTCCTGTTTATGAATCCTTACTTGCCATAATTTTCTTTCGCCTAAAATCTCACATATGTGTAACTCCATTCTGGTAACTCTGCTGAAAATAGCTGAAATTGCAACGCCATAAAAGTCAATGCAGTCATGAAAATGCGACCCTATCCAGCGGCACATTGTTAGCCTTTCTCTAGGAATTCTAAACCTCACACACCCCTCCCCTAGCTCCCTTCTCTGAATTAATATCCAAGTAGTAGAAATTGCAAAGAGTGATAAAGCAAAATATCGTACACAATCACTCCAGGTTGACAAGAACCATTTCACCTTGCACTGCTCATACCGTGATTGCAGCATTCTCACGTGCATAAAGTGCTTGTAATTTATGGGAAACATACATAGGTTACACTGAAAAACCCTCGTGTAACAGAAGAGGCCGATTACAATTACTCGCAATTTCTCGTACTTCTGTTTTTCAGTATTCGCATGGGCATGTATTTTTTTACACAAATGCAATAGAAATGGATTGGAAAAGTTGGATAGGAAGTCGTAGTGTGTTTTGGGCGAAAATATTGTCAAGTGATCAAAACAACACCGACCAGATTATGGTCTCTTGCTCGGCAACTACTTGTAGAAACCGATCATATTTCATTTTTACCATCAAAACAGTCACTTTTGCATAGAAAAACAACAAAACGAAACGACCATAACGAAAAGACCGAAATTGGCGTAGCTGCCGAAACGTCCGGAAAAAAAAACCTGAAACGAAAGAAATAATGCTGTAATTAACATTTTTTTATGTCCTGGGTACATGCTTCCGTGGGAATTTCCATGTCAACAGCTTGCTATGTCACTCACAAACTCTTCGTGATTCTCGCTGCTCCTCGTTATGTTTTGCGCATGGACGATTCGAAGACCCTTCAAGTTTGGTCTTTAAGTTGATCATAGTACTGATTTGAAACATTCGAAGTCCGGTAAAATTTCCACACAGCCCCATACTATTGTAAAACAAATCTGTTTTCTCAACGGCAATGTATTGTTTTTGTCATTGTTTTCTCTATCTAAGAACTGAATGCACAATGTAGGATGAGGCTGTGCGGAAATTTTACCCAGAGTCCATTTCAATATAGTAAATGTCGAAACGGCCGTGTAAATACATTAAACATCGCAACGATCGATGCAATCTCATTGGCGCGAGGACTTCGGACTTCTCCGGAAGGGTGGATCTCGAGTTCGGAGCCGACTAATTAGGACTAACTACGGAGAGTCCACGCTAATTTGCATATCCTAAAGTGCTCACACAACTCGTTTCTCCACGAGTTAATCTATAGGAGAATTATAGTTATCCGCTGGCCAGACAAACAAAATGAAGATTCAAAGGACACATTTCAAGTGAACAATATGCGTATAGGTGGCGGAGGAAAACAAATGATCCAAATCGGCGTTATTGATTTGCAATTTGCTATGTGTTTGAAAAGAACAAGGCATCTCAGTTTGAGCCAGAATTTTATTTGTAAAGTAACTGGTCTCGAACTGGTCAGTCATGATCAATGTTTAAACTAGGAGTGAAAGGAAGTAATATGATTTATAATTATACTCTGAATTCTACTCTTTCTCTGGGTAAAAAATGCGCATAGTCGGTTGAACTTAGTACGTTACCAAAAAAATTGCGAATGAAAATTAATCAGAAGCTTTTAGTGTGCCTTAATTTTACTAATGTTTCAGGGAATATGATGATTATTGTACGTTACTTAATTCGTTAAGCTTTTGTTATCAGCTCTGTCATTATGAAAGAGTAAAATCCTTCCGCAGACTGAAGTATAAAGATTATATACGGATATTTTCAGCCCGTAAGGCTAAGCCGGCTCTCTGCGTAGCATCGTGCCCCTTGCTAACCTTCCTTTTGGAAATGTTACGATTCTACACGGATAGAACTAAAATATTTTAGTATACATCAAAATATATTAAAAAGAGGTTTTATTTTGCAAAAAAGAAAATTTAGCTTTATCGGAGCACACATGCCTAACTAACCATATAATTAGGCGGGATAAGTCTAAAATTATCACCACTAATCGGCGTTACCACCAGCACCTTTGGTTGGAAGCTTGGCATATGAACTCCGCCCACGCTCCCTTAAATCGTGATGATGGTGGCTTACTTCCTGACGCCTATTTACACCTCTTCAGAAAAAAGGCAGCTAATTAGTGATCGTATGAAAGGACCTCTTATTGCAGCGTTTAGATCACCCCTGATGAAGGCACTAGACAGGAGTGTGGAAGCGTTGGTTCTATGAAGTGTAACTTCTTCGGTTACATTCATTAAATCTTTAAACCAGAGTAGCATCAAACCATGTCAGAGATGGAACTACTTTTTAGATGAATTATTCTCACCCAACCTGGCTTAATCAATTTAACCCCAACTTTAAAGCTCACCCTTGTGACATCAGCAAAGAATATTAAATATCTCATATGGACATTTTACGCACTAAAATATCAGCCCATCAGTAGGGTTAAACTTTTAAAGGATAAAAAGACAAAATGCTTCATTTCGACCGAGAGCTTCTACTAGCATATGCACGCATAACTTCCTCAAGCAAATTGTCCTGGAAGCTGCACGAACTTCTTGATAGTTGAATATTTAATGACTTAAGAATTTCTTTGTAGTTGGAAGTTCAGCTGACACACTGTCAAACGGCGACAACTTATTGTATAGTTCGTCGCGGTAACGAGACAAAAAACAGAATCGGAGTTGCCAAAAAACCAAAAGCCTGTTTAGTGAAATGCACAGGCCTTATATCGGCTCAAGCTGGGTATTCAATGTTTAGGCATTTCTCTTGTTTATCTATCTATTTATTTATTTATTGCGGTTGCGAGACAAAAAAAGAAAAAGGCATTCTAGATAGACTTTACCTTTTCTGCCTGTTCTTTGTTCTGACTGTAATCCAACTTTCTGGAAAAGGCAGCAATTTATCTACCAAGTTCAGCTTAATTTTCCTTGGAACAAAAAGGCAATAGGAACCATCTCGTTATATTTAGTTTGTGATCTGATGAATTATATTTGAGCGAATTATATTTGGGGGGAGGTCCCGGACTGGATTTAGTTTCGCCTTGATTTTCAACAGCTGAGAATAAACAAAGGCGATGTGGTAAGTGGTTCTCTTTTAAATGCTTTTTCATGTAAATCTTTAAATTTCTGCTGGAAAAGGTTTTTATTTGTACAGATAACAACTAGTTAAGTGCAGCGATAGAAAATATTCAGATTGCTCAAGCCTTAATCGAGCCACCGTTCACCGAAAATACAACCCAGACAACCAAAGCGGAAAGAGTGATGTTTCCACTTGGTAATGTGCTCTCTCGCTCTTGTCATAATCACATCAATAAGAACATTTTACAGTAAAATCAACGCAATAAATTAATTTTGTTTGATTTTCTTTACGTGACCCAGCGAAGCTGTGATCAGAGGTAACATAAAGAAATGGAAGCAAGTGAAGTGAAGTTTCGTGAAATGAGATCAGAGGTAAAGTAGACAACTCGGAGGTCTTATCCCAAATGGCTATCGCTTTTTACACTCTGCTCGTGATGGAAGAGGTGGTGGCGTCGGATTGCTTTTCAAAAGTTCGTTGCCAGTTAAGCAGACATCAAAGGTCTATCTGGACACCTTCATTTCCTTTGAAGCCATCGAAAGTGAAGTTAAGATTTTTTCGCAATCTGTTTCCATCCTTATTGTCTATCATCCTCCACCCTCATCTGGAAACAATCTTTCAACTGAGCTTTTTATCAATGAATTTTCGTCGCTGTTAGAATCCTATATCACTAAAACTGGTTCACTTGTAATCGCTGGTGATTTTAATTTTCATGTTGATGATACAACTGATACTGTGGCGGCTAATTTCCTGAGCTTATTGGAGTCATTTGATTTACAACAACATGTTCGTAGTTGCACCCACAGAGCTGAATATGCTTTGGATCTGGTCATCACTCGTGATGCTGAATATATTTTAAATGCTATTTCAGTTGATAATTCCTCAGAGATATCGGGTCATTACACTGTTTGTGCTGATCTTCGTTTTGTTAAGCCTAATTGGGAAAGGAAGCGTATTTGTGGTCGGAAATTAAAAGCCATCAGCTTGGAGCATTTTCGACAAGATGTTGCAATGTCTCCTCTTTTGTCTGAATCATCCAATGATTTACTTACGCTGCTTCACTTGTATAATTCGGAGTTATCTAGTGTTTTGGATAAGCATGCGCCATTAAAATCGCGCATGGTTACCATTCGTCCCGCTGCTCCATGGTTTAGTGAAGAGATTAAACTGGAGAGAAGAGTTCGTCGCCGACTGGAAAGGAGATGGCGTAGGACTAGATTGCCCGAAGATCGTCTGCGTCTTATTGAACAAAATCGTATTGTCAATGAGCTGTTACTCTCTGTCCGCTCACAATATTACACCAAACTTATTGATGATAATTGCCTTTATCAATAAAGGGAAAAATTACTGAGCGCTGATTGGTTGAGAGAGAGGGCATTTTTTCTTAATCGAGGGCATTTTTAGTAATCAAGAGAGGGCATGATTACCTGTTAATGATTGGCTAATCCGTTGCATAGCAACCGTTCGTTATCTTGAAATTTGTTGTCAAGTTTTTGTTGCAACAATGGCTTGTCGTTTTATTGAAGCGGACGACGAATTAATTGAACTTTTGAAATGCGAAAGTGAAAACAAAAACACAGTTTTGGAGAATAAAATTTCATTGAATCGATTGGTCAGTTCAATTTGATTGATGATTTGCCGTAGTGCTAAACAGGCTTCCCAGATAAAAATAGACTGCGCGCGTGATTTTCCTTCGTATAAATTTTGCCCTTTATTGATAAACAAGTAATCCCATGAGACCTCGTACTATTAAGGATTAATTGCACTTGAGTTTTCAAAATTTTCCAAATTGCCCTCGTCGCTTCGCGACTCGGGCAATTTTGGAAAATTTTGAAAACTCTCGTGCAATTAATCCTTAATAGTACTTGGCCTCATGTGATTACCTATACTAATCAGAGGAAACTGTTTGGCATTGTCAGTAAGTTGTTACATCGGAGTCCTGCACCGCAGTATCCGTCTTGCTCTTCCGTGGCGGATCTTGCAAATAGATTCATTGGCTTTTTTGGTGAGAAGATTATTACTATTCGACATGAACTGGAATCGAACCCTATGCAGGGAACTTATTTATTTAATGAAGCCACAGTAGCAACAACTAGACTCCATCGTTTGAGCTGTCCTTCATATTCGACCTTACTTCAGATTGTGCACCCTTTGGCATCAAAGTCTTGTGAACTTGACCCTGTCCCCTCTAGAATACTCCTTGGTTGTCTTGATCTCCTATGCCCTGTGATCTGGAAAATTGTTAAGCTGTCTTTGGAGACCTCTGTCATGCCCACTGAACTTAAACAAGCTGTAATTCGTCCTTTGTTGAAAAAGCCGAGTCTTGATTATCAAGAATTTAAGAACTTTCGGCCGATCCCTAACCTCACCTTGTTGTCCAAAGTCATTGAGAAAGTAGTGGCTTTGCAGCTTGTTGACTACATTGACAACAATGGTCTGTGTGAAGTCTTTCAGTCTGCCTACCGTGCTCACCATAGCACCGAAACGGCTCTTCTCAGAGTCTACAATGACATTGCTATGTCCATTAACAATCAAAAATCTGTTGTTTTGGTTCTACAGGACCTGTCTGCTGCTTTTGATACAGTTGATCATTCTCTTCTCCTTGCTAGACTATCTACCTGTTTTGGCATTTGTGACCAGGCACTGGACTGGTTTCGTTCATTTCTATCTGATCGCACTCAGTATGTCAGAATCCAAGATGTCTCTTCTGATGTGCATGCCTTACCTTATGGTGTACCTCAGGGTTCCGTTTTGGGCCCCTTGCTGTATTCTTTGTACACTTCCCCTTTAGGTGATATTGCAAGATCTCATGGTCTGATGACACTGTTGACTGTTCAACTACTGCTACTACTGCTAAAAATATTGGAGTTATTTTTAATAACTCTCTATCGATGTTGCCGCACGTTACTGCTGTTTGCAAGTCTTGGTTTTTTCATTTACGCAATATTTTTAAGATTCGCAAGTTTCTTTCTTACGATACACGTAAAACTCTAATTCATGCCTTTGTTACTGCAAGGATCGACTATTGTAACTCACTGCTCTACGGTCAGCCTAAATGTATCTTGAAACGTTTACAGAGTGTCCTAAATAGTGCTGCTAGGCTTATTCACCTTACTAGTAGATATGAGCATGTTACGCCGTTGCTTCACTTGGCTACCAATTAAACAAAGAATAACTTTCAAAATTGCAGTAATTACATTTAAGGCGCTTCATGGTGCTGCACCTAGCTATATCACTGATCTCATCAAGCCTTATACACCTGGTAAACTTCTTAGATCCTCCAATCAATTTTTACTTTCTACATCTAAATTTAATCTTAAAACTTATGGTGGCCGGTCTTTTACTATTGCCGCACCTTCTGTTTGGAATGCACTTCCATTCGAACTTAGATCTTGTAATTCCCTTTCTTCTTTTAAATCTAAGCTCAAGACGTGGCTTTTTAAAATTGGTTATGATGTTGTATAGAATGATGATGTTTTTATAGGATGACAATGTAGTTTTGTAGTTTTGTAGGTTTAGGATTTTGTTCTTATTTTTATTACGTAAAGCGCTTTTGGACCATTGAGAATTTTTATAGAATGACAATGTAGTTTTGTAGGTTTAGGATTTTGTTATTTTTATTATGTAAAGCGCTTTTGGACCATTGGGAATTAGCGCTCTTTAAAAAAGAGATTTTACACTCTGGGGTTAAAAATGACTTTGATTTGACAAATAGATCTCATACAACAACTGAAAAGGGGAAATGGTGGCAAGTCATGTGAGCTAATTATGTAAGAGCATTTTATTTGCCAGAGCATCAACCAATGCCAAGTTCTTATACTTCTCATTTTAAGTCTCTGCTTCCTTCTCAATTAAATTCAAACAACTTTTGCAATTGTGGAAGAGAAAAGGAAATTAATGATTGCATATGTGAGGTATGTGTAAATGCCAGGGTGACTGTCTAGTGCGCTGAGGGACAGAAACTAATACCTGAAGTACTTTCACAATTTAAACCAGTATTATGCTCTGTGTGTAAAGAGAAATTTCCTGATGCTGTAACACGAGGCCCATATAAGTGTTCACTTATGCAGCAAACATCATGGTGGTCCTGTCACAAATAACCGTAACCTAAACCCTTGAAATATGACAGTAAGTGACCTAAAAGTGGAGCTGTCATAGATTGTAAAAAGGGTGATCTTCGCTTCTGTTGGGAGCATAGGGTGTAGACCACAGATCTACACCGGACCCGGCTTTTTATGATGTTCCCTTTGCCTCTAAACAAGTGTTGCTGACATTTGACATTTTTTTCTGGCAATTGTAGAGAGTTTCGGAAAAATAAGTTTCCTCTAGAACTAAAGTACTTTACCTTGTTTTACGGTAAAGTAAGTGTAATAAACTGCTAAGCCTTTTGTTAATTTTTGTCGTTGGATTTGTTTATATCCATTCCTCTCCATTATCTCTATATTTGGGTAGAAGGGAAGGGGGGGGGGGGGGAGGGGAAGGTGGGCACTTTGGAATTGCCGATGGGGACGATTGTTGTAGCAGTTTCTACTTAGTCGAGTTTCCTCATTCAGTCAGCTTTAATTTCGAGCGATTACATTTTAATGAATATCTGTCGGTGAATTACTCTACTATTACATGAAAATCACATGTGATTTGGGTATTTGATTTTATTTTACAATTTTAATGGAACCAAGTGCCTCCTTGAATAAGAAAATGGCTAACCATACTATATATATATATATATATATATATAGGTATGGCTATGTGGCTTAGCTGTGCAGTTTTTTTCTGGTTAGTAGGCTAATGTAATCTTAAAATAACCTCGTCTAGTCAGCAAAGGATGACGTAATGTGTTATTTTGGTAAAAACAATTTGAGCGGAAATCCAAGACTTGACGCAGTTTCGATTTGATCCATAGTAAAAGTCAGGCCGGTGCAAGTCAGCACGGTGAGTATTTCCTCTTGCAAAACCTATCGGCATCTAAATAGATATAAATTTTTGTAGCAATTGCGTAAAGCTGTAATATAAAGGAAGGAATTGGGTCTGACGTGGTTCGCCTTGATTTTAAACCCCTCAAACTAATCAAGGAGTCAAGCGGAACACTCGACGACCCCTCATGTTTCCCCACACGCCTCCTTTGTCCTCTGGCTATCTACTGTTCGCTTTGCAGCAGAACATGTTCCTGCCATCCCTATGTAAAATATTCATGTAAATTGATGAAACAGGATTTGCATGCGTTTCGCCTTGATCGCTAATTACTAATTGTTATATGTGATTTAAGCTTATCATCCAATGTTAAACCATTAAGAGTTTCAGAGCATCAGAGCATTGCAGCGCGGGATCCGAAGGTCTGAGGTTCAATTCCTCAAGGGGACTCGGAATTTTTCCTTTGCCCACGCTCGTGACAAGACTAAAAAAAACATCTTTCTCTATTAAAGTGCTGTTTAACGCTTCAAAATAAGGTAACTTAGACAGCAGCTACAAAAATGAAACCAATTTATGATTAAGAAATTAGAGCACGAGCAATTTTCTGACGAGGAGTATATTTTTTTTGAAGAAAAAAAGATATATTGAAAAAATGAAATAAACTAAAGCCCAACAACAAAACCAGTTTAGCGTTGTATTATGACGTGTCTTTATATAGCAAATTCCCGGATGTACTATGGTCTCGATTTGATCGTCGTGCAACATTAAGAGCAATCGACTAAAACGCAAATTGCTTTCACGGAAGCTTTGGATAGGTGTTGAGCTTTGTTTATAACAAACCATTTCTGTCAACGACACATAACATGAACAATAAGTGAAAGGAATACGAAAAGAGAAGATTGCACAGAAATTCAACGCAGCAGAACTGCTTCAGGTAGCAAAGCTAAGGCGGAAGAAACAAATCTCTTCCAAATAAGTATACTGCTGCGCTCTTACGTATTATAAATACTTAGATGTTAATGATGGTTCGTTTACGTGTAGTTGAACGAAAAAGAAACAAATTATCGCAACATCTAACCATAAATCACTTAGTATAAGCTCGGGGATGGATGGTCAATGAAAGCGAAAGTAGGAATGGGTGATTATTGTCACGCATCTACGAGACAGATCAATCATGAGGCAGTACTCTCCAGAGTTTATAGGTCAGGCGGTTGATAGACAGCATAGTCCAGCTCAGTGCTGTTTTTAATTTTAAACTACATAGTTCCGGGAGCAATGTTGACACTCAGTTTGAGCTGCGTAGAACCCGCATGAAATCCGCAATCGAAAGATCTCACGCTAACGTCTGCTTGCATCATGATTTGGTTTTCGCAAGCGGCCAACTGAAAAATCATTTGTTAAACAAAAGATCTCGTTGACCTTAAATGATAGGAATTAGTGATTGATACAAAGTTGCATTTAATTCAGCAAGACTCTTTTGTATTTCCATCGACATATCACTGATGTTTTAAATTTAATCAAATGAATTCGGATTTTGAAGTGACACACAACCAGTGACGAGTCCGATCCTTGACGAGCCAGGATTAGAACACAACAGTGTAAATAATTTATTCTGGCTACGTACAGGAAGAGTCAGGCCAGTTTTTTTCATGAAGGATAATTCATATGTCTTTTGTTACTTTAATTTTTATGATTTCTTATATAAGTCTGTTTAGCTTGCAACTGTTTGTGGTATTATTTTCTTTGTTGTTGCTGTTTTTTAATTGGATGTCAGTTGTAAATGCCTCAGGAAGTTAGGCACAACTTTGTTTGAGCTTTAATTAACTTTAAAGTGCAAATTGTTCAATATTCACTCTTTGTTTACGATTCACAGGTATTATGGCTGGAGATGAGGACAATCCTTCACTGATACCAGACGACAGACCACGAATAATATGGAAGCACTCTCCCCTCCGTTGGAATCTCAAAATGTCATACTCATTTTTCTTACTTGCTGAAATAGCTGCTGTTGGTTTTTATATTTACGAATATTGGAAAATTGTTTCACCTATTTTCACATCTAAAAATGCAACTCAAGGGCCAGTTAATGATGGAAAAAGAAATACTTCTGAAGATCAACTAGATGATGTTTCCTATTTAAACATGACAAAGACATATTCCATAACACTAATGACCTTAAATTCTCTTGACACCTTGAATTGTTGGATTTTTCTCGGAGTGATAGTTACTTCACCGCTCTTTATAGGCTGCTCCACAATGATGAAAAATCTGAGTCGTTTACCAATATTCTGGACTTTGTTGTTTTGTTTTTTTCTCACCCTCTCAGGTAACATTATTGAAATTGTTTCCCCTTTTGTCTTCATGTACAGCTTTCCATTAACTACTGCACTTAGCGTTACGTTTGTTATAAGTGCTTTGTCACAGACGATCATGCTGGGAGCACTTAATCAGACGAAAATTTGTGACCTTGTACAAGATGAAACATCGACATTTAAGGGAGCTCTGACTGTCTTTTTTGTTCGATTGCTTGCTAATCTGATTGTTACAACATTTCATCTCACTGTAATTTTATGTTTGCTTGCTGGCGCAAAGGAAAGATTTTCGAAGGAGAAAGGTGCTATTACAAACAGTGTCAGTATGTTTCTGTACCTGCCATTCTACAAAATGGGGACTGGACTCCTTTGGAGCAAAATACTCCGTGATGATGGGCACATCTTTGGCAGAATTTAGGATACTGACGTAGCTGGTGATGGTAGACCGCCGATAAGCGGTTTAATTTCATTGCAACCCCTGGTTAAACCGTAATGGCCTTCAGGATGTCTAGTCAGGAAGAAAGGCTTAACATAGATTGTTTGTATAGTCTTTGTATAACCTATGGAGATGTAAACCACAACATTTATACAAATTGTAATCCCTCCATGGGAGTCTGTTTTTTTATATTGACATTTCAGCAAAATAGCAACGCTTCAGGTCAAATTGTCTGCCTTTCAACAACGAGAGGGTATTTGATATTTTGTTAGTGACGTTTTTGACCACATTAGATTAATCTTTGCCGTCTTGTGACAGTTGTGGTTGCGGTTTTCTACACACAGTCGACCTTTCTTTCGTGCAGACATCAGTTTTCATGAGCGACGAAATATCATAAATATCTGCCGAGGAGTTGATCTAAGTGCAAGCAACTTATACTTCTTAGTTTTCGCGATATGCCGCAATAAGTTGCCTGCCCTGGAGCAGCATTAAAGAACTCGAGATTACATTATTATTGGCTGAAGTGGTTCTGCAGCTTGGATGGGTGACTTCAACAACCGGGAATCTATTTGTATTTGTTCCTTTGTTGTTTTGTCTTTTTTCGATTGTTCTACTTCCCAAATGCGAGTGTTCACTTCATTTTACGGGGAATCGACCAGACCCCTCACAAGCCTTGCTGGTAACAATTTTTTAAGACTATAATTTAACAGTGGTAACTATTTGTCAAAGTAAGTCTCTCAATTTCAAGGATTCATCTAAAGATGAATTAAGAATCCGCTACTACTGCCAACTTCGCTCAAAATTTAAGCACCTTTTGCAGCCGATCACTCCCTCGCTAGGAAAAAAAAATTGGTGAATAAACAAGTCGCATACCTTATTAACAACAATTGCTATTTTGCAGACCCGAGACATGGTCAGGATTAAATTTGCATTTGATTGAAAGAGAAATCGATTAAGTCATTCACCTTATCTGGAATGCATGTCGCAAGGTGTTGTATTTGTAAGGACAAATTAATTTGGGCGGAAGTTCCAGATTTGACGCAATTTCTATTTTATTTACAAAACAGTCTGGCAGATCTTGTAACCTTCAAAGGTTACTAGTGTAGCGGAGAAGACAACCTGAACGCACAATATAAATCACGGTTTAATCAAATGAAGCACGTAATCAAAATTACAAACGAAAATAAGAAGATCGGTGTGAAATCGCAAATGAAAAGGGCGAAGTAAGATTGAAGATAGCGTAGTTACGATTGATGGTAACGTAGCTGCGTAGATTGAAGAGATTGATCGATCTGCTTTGAAATTTGCGCCGCGAAATCACGACAATTTCTTAACAAAGCCTTGGACCTTAAACTGATGGTCATATCGTTTGCTAAGCCTTCTTTGGTTACATTCATTAAATCTGTAAACCAGAGTAGCATCAAACCATGTCCAGTTATAAGTAATTTGAAACTTAATTTTGAAACTTCCAAGAGTTTAGATGAGGTGAACTTTGAGTAATAATGCCACATCCGAATGTTCTCTAGGTTTGACGACGGAATTAAAAAAAAAATCAATCAATAAAGCAGGGCCTTCGTTTGAAGAAGACTGCCTTCCAGGTCAACTTTGATCGAAAATGATTTTTTGTTTGTTTGTTTCGATCGGATTCAAGTCAAATACTTAAACTTAGTTTTTCCAATCAAACGAATTTAGAATCATGCAAAGCTGGCGAGTTGTTGAGAAAAGGTATTTCGTTAAAAAGTTCACCAACAATTGATTTGTCACAAATCTTCCAGCGACCTTCTCGCGGTAACCTGCTCCGCTGGGATCCGGAGATCTTAATGCCTTTGGTTGAACACTCGCCTTTGTCGAACACTCGCCCTTTAGAGCAGATTTTTTTTCGAATAAAGATGAGTTAACCGCTGGTCATGAAACATTGATTAAAAAGGAGCAAAACTCCTAAAATAAAACCAAGTAAAGCCAGTACCAAAGAGGCGCAAAGTTTGCAAATTTTCTGATGACAAAGGTAGATATTGTGCCGAGGGTCAAAAGTAACAGGATTTGTGATTTGCCCATAATTGTACATGTAACATACGAGTGATGTCATTCATGTTCAACACCTTAGCACGCCACTCCTTTATTCTCCAAACTAGGAATTTTAGATATTTTCCAAGTCAGTACGTTTGAAATCGCCAAATTCATGTTTTATTATAGAAAAAAGTTATTGCCTCTATTACTTCTCAATCTTTTTGTAACGAATAGCCAAATTCACAACTATGGTACCAGAACAGCTCGTAATTATCGAACGCCGTACAAATCTCAAGCAATTTACAATTCTCTATATACTAAGGTCCTAAAATTTGAAGTCTCCTCTGTTTCAGTCGCTCTTTCATCAAACCTTCTTAGTTTTAAGACGAAAATGCAAGATTTTTTACTTAAATAATCGCTGAATTGGCTTAGTCGCACATTCGCAGCACTTTTTCTTTACTTTATTTATTAATGTAAGCTTCCTGGGTCTTCTCGCCTTCTAGCTATAACCGCTGTAAATAAATATTTTGTATTGTATAAATAAGGCAAATAAAAGATGATGATGATGATGAAGATATTGACTTACGATAATGAAAGTTATGAATTACTCAAATGTTGGGTTAGACATAACTGCCAACTTGATATTCATGTTACGCTAGCTATATGTAGGTGTTGTATGAATAGCATGAGTCACATAACTGTCGTCTCGTAACTGTAAGTTTCTAGAACGTATTATTTTTCCCAACAGTTTTAAGTAGGCTGGTTTCTCTTTTTATTAGTCAGAGAAGACCAACGTCATGAGCTTATGGACACCGTATGGATTTATCGTATTTACAAAGTCGTATCTGGAACAGTCAGTCTCAATTATACAAGCTATATTGGGTGGCATTATCTAGGTTCTTAAGGTATTCTGGGATTATTTGATGTTCCCAACCTCACCTGTTCTAAAATATTCGGGGTATACTACTGCAATTATGTTCAGAATCACGGGTACTCGATCGATTGCGGTCATATACAAGTATCAACTTCTTTACAGCTTTTAAATTTTCATCTTCAGCACCAACCTTTGTGCGATTAGACTGATTTCATGGTGGCAGACACTGGCCCAAGCTGTATTGATACGTTAACAATGGAAGATAGCGGAAGTTTTACGTCTGCTGACCCCCAGGTAGACATCAGGCACCCAGACGAGAAAGCCCCGCTAATGCCTGTGACTGGTTCATCAAATCGTCAACGCTGCCTCTCTCAATGCTGTTTCCTTTCAGATTTGTACTATCTGTTTTTTCCTTGCTCAAGGGGCTATGTTAATTGTATGCATGACTTACTTTTGGATTTCGCTGATCCTATAATTACTCAAAAGAAAGTAGGGAGATACCTCATTGACTGATGCGATCCAACTACAATCAAGAAGTGAACCATGTACCTCTGTTTGTTAACATGAAGAGATTTTTAAAATTTGCAATCGGGTATAATTTTTTCGGAATACTGAACTACATAATATTTACGGCAATCGTTGTCAAATCACAGATTTTTCTCGGCCTTTCAATAGTTTGTAGGAAACTGAATCACCTGCTGAAGTTTTAAACCTTGGTAATTCTACTTGCACTTTACTCGCTGGGTGCATTACTTACAGTTATCAATGTCAATTATTTTTACGAGTTGAGAGAACTGTGATTAAGTTGGCTTAGAAATTGTTGAAATTGTGATAGCAGTTATCCATTCTTTTTTTATGACCATATTTATTGGGTTTCTGAATTACACGAACATACGAAATATCTGTCGTAGTTGCACGTATGTATTGCTGAAAATAGCATTAGTTGTTTTTTTGCTCTTGTTTCGCCATCTCTTGGCTAAACGTCGAATTTTCCATATTTCTTTTTCTTGGGAAAACAAGTGATTAGTCAGTGTCGGTTGGCCAATTTTTGCCACTGCCATTTTTCCAAAAGCAATAGAACTTCTCTGGACAAAAATACTCCACAATGAAGAAATGTAAAGTGGTTTCCGTGTTTACATAGCCTGATATAAACACGCGGGAGGTTGGGAGAACACGAGATAAGCGTAGGAAACCACGACGCGAAGCTTATCGATTACATTTCTTTTATGAAATAACTAATGAAAGAGGAACGAAAACCGTGTTTACATACGCTCACGTAAAATGGTTTTATGGCCAATCAGAGCGCGCGTACTATTTGAATTATTTTGTAATGAAAAGTGCATCATTGGTGAGATTTCAAGCCAAAATGATGAGAACCGACATTCTTCCGCTTTTTAAGCTTTTTACATCAAATAATTTGACGAACAATATGGAGATAAAGAGGACATATTTCAAGGGAACAATGTGCGTAACCCTGGCGGAGGAAAACAAATGATCTAAATGGGCGCTATTGATTTGCAATTTGCAATGGTGGTTGAAGAGAAAAAAGCATCTCAGTTTGAGCTAGAATTCTATTTGTAAAGTAATTGATCATGATCAATGTTTTAGTCACTAAACGTTTATTATGCACACTTAGCACATGATTGGAATGAAAGGAAGTAATATAATTCATTATTCTACTATTTTTTCCTCTGGTTAAAAAATGCGCATAGTGGGTTGAACTAAGTACGTTACCAAAAAAATTGCTTATAAAAATAAATCAGAAGCTTTCAGTTATCCATCGATTTTTATTTTTCAGGGAATAGGATAATTATTGTAAGCTACTTCATAAGATAGTTATCAGCTATATCATTATTAAAGAGAGAAAATTCTTGCGCAGACTGAAGTATAAAGACCGTAAATGGATATTTTAAGCCCGTAAGGCTAACTAAAGCTAAGCTGTTAAACTTCCTTTAGAAAATGTTAAAATTTGTCACAGTCTCATCAACAGGAGGAGCACTACTTTTTAGATGAATTATTCTCACCCCAACCTGGTTTAATCAAGGGAATCAACTTTGAAATATCAGCCCATCAATAGGGTTAGATTTTTAAAGGAGAAAGAGGCAAAATATTTTATTCCGACCGAGAGCTTCTGCTTGCGAGCTTTCTTTAGATTGAATTGTTCTGGTAATGAATACTGAGTCTAATTAATTTTTTTCTACAGCTATCGCCTCAAAGAAGACGTGTCATCAGAGGATGAGGCCATGCCTTAATTGACGTCACATACATTTTGACGTAGCCGAAGGAGATTTCATGAATGCATTAAGAAAAAAGACAAGAAGAAACTGGAACAAGCAGATGGGATCTGCTATAATAATACTTGTAAGGTTTTTGTAAAGAAAGGCGAAAGAGGTTGCCTTACAGCAAGAGCATGTACCCAACGGCTCTTTTGGATGTGCGTCTTCTGGATATGGAAATTGTTTTTTTCGTTCGTTTGATCCCTTTCGCTGTAGATTCTCTAACTGGGTTGGTTGGTTTTAAATAAAAGCACTGAAATTGCCCTTAAGTTCTTTGTTATCTTTTTTTTAGTGTTGATCTCAGCTTTTTTTTGTGGCTCAACGATCTGCCTTGACAAACCTAACAAGAAAATACGGCTAATCTGTTCTTTTTAAACTGTTGGGATAATGTTAATAGTGTGCACTATCTCACCTTATTGAACACATTCCCTCATTCCATTTCCAATGCAATCTAAAACGAGAGGCAGCTGTCCTTAATGTATTAAGTTCCGTCACGCGCTGAGTACGCTCTGGTGGAAAAGAAAACACGGTGCATGGCAAAAACAATAGCTGCAAAAAAAGAATACTCGCACACTGCAGATTTTTAACCCTTTAGTATAGCTTTCGATAGTCGACACACAGGTTTCATTTCCTTTCCTTTCAAATGTTTTTGTCTCATCCTCAGCTCAGTTCGTGAGGTTGAATCCCAAAATAAAGACGTCGTTTTTAAGATAAATTCATCGGTGGACTTTTTCAAATTATTTCGTCGTCGTGGTTTAATATCATATCAGGCTATCGTTATGAATCCCCAGTTTTATTTAGCTTGACTTCAACGGTTTTTCTTACAATTTTATACAGGTATCGCTTCACAGGAGACGTGACAATAGTTTAAAGGTAATTTTTTATTCAAATATCACGTAAGTCGTGTTTTTTCTCCAATTTTGTTCATATAGTGGTAGTATTTTCTCCAAGTTTGAATCATCCCAACATTTTCATCCGTTCATAGATCTTCCATTCACTTTTGAGTTTATAAAAGCTTCGTAGCCAGCGTTTAAAAAGCGACTCCATCTGTACCAATATTCCTTCATCGATCAAACTTCTCATACGAGCCGTGACGTCTCCGCACGAGGCTTTTCCAAACTGCGTTTAGATGCTGGATCACGAGACCTGAGGGTTAGGCTGGACACCCATCTGTTATTCTGTTGACCCTGGAAGTGCATGGCCCATTTTCTAACGATTTTACATGGAGCGTCGTGCTTTAGAACTCAGATCAGTTTCTGTACCTTACTTCAGTTCTCTCCTGTGTCATGCGACATTCGAGTGTAAGAATTGATATATACTGCATTTATAGATGTTTGGACTATCATTTTCCAGATTTTGCGGGAATACGTTAGCTTGTCCAGTTTGTGTTGGTTTTTTTTCAAGCAAACATGCCGACAGAAACAAATCACAGCTCGGAAATTGCTGCGAGTGAATACAGCGCAAAGAGCTTACCTGCAGATGAGAACACACCGCTGGTGCGAGAAGCCAATTCTACATCTCGCCAACACAGACTCTGTGAGCATTTCAACTATCGCCATTTCTTACTTGGTTTTTTTCTTAATGTTTTTGTCCGCTGAGGGGGTTTTGCTCGTGACAAACATTATCTTTTTTCTTAAGGAAAACTTAGAAGAAAGTCCCATCTCCACAAAAGGGTATATTCCCTATATTTCCTTGTATGTCTTTGTTGTTGTCTTTTCCTGCGAATCATTGTAAAATCCCCATCGTTCGTCGGTTTCTCTACAGTTCTTAAAGATCTGTGTTGTCTGCCAAATTTTTGGACCCTTTTATTTTGTCTACTCTATTTAATAGGCGCCTCAGTTAGTTTCCATAGGGTACTTGGAGTGTACAAGGAGTGTGTACCAGTTTGTAGTTCGAACATGATTAATAAATGCTGTTATTTTATTGAATTAATGATGGCTAGAATAATTCTTATAATTTTTAGTTTATTTCTATGATGATATTAGTTATATTTCAAAATCAAACTAAGCTTCGTCATACGATATCAGGTCGGGCCTACATCTTGTTAAAGGGAGCTTTGATTTTGTCTTGTTTTTGTTTTTTCGTGGAAGTGGTCGGTAGCACTACTACTTTGATTCTTGTAATAACTGTAAACGAGGAAAGGGCGCGGGCCAGGAAGATAAGCGAACTTTTGTTATTGCCATTTTGCAAAAAAATCATTGAACTCCTTTGGCAAAAAATCTTCTTTGATAAAAAGTGTATCACTGGTAAGATGAGGAGAAATAGAGACACACACCAAATTACCTTCGTTCTTTAAGTTAATTTTCATTCGCTGCTTTTCCCTCTTTACAGGTTTATGTAAAGATAGGTTTGTCATCATTGAGCCTCCAATGGTAGTTAATTTTTATTAGACTTTAATTTTAAATTGTGTGTCGGGAGTAATTCAGGAATGCATTGGTTTTTTACTCAGACTGTGATTAAGACAGCTCGCTCCACTGTCTTAACCAATCGGATGCAATTTTATTTGAAACCTTATCGGTAACAATGTCACATGCAAGGCTGCTCTAAATATTACAATGAAAAGTAAAGGTAACCGAGCCTCGACTCTTAATTGAATAGAAATTACTACATAAGATTGAAATCTTTGAAAGGGCCTTTATAGTCTTGTATCATTTTTTCTTTTTTTGTTTTTCTACTGTAACACAGTCATGGTCTCATTCAGACCCTGACTGGTTCATAAAAAAAATCATCGAAGTATCTTATCGCTAGTTACTGTTACCAATTTAACTGAGAAGTAGTTAACAAAGAATTAGTCCATGCTTAGCGTGAGTACAGTGAGTTATGGATGCACGCAAGAAGTTTGGAGAACACGAAAGAAGCGTAAAAAAGTGTGAATAAAAACCTTTTACTTTCTGTTGATTTTTTGTTTATGTTATTTGTTTTTATTCATTGTTCTCTATGTATATCTGTATTCGGGTGGAAGGAGGGTGGAGGGGAAGGCACATTTTTCTACTCAGTCGACATTGACTAGAGTAGTCAATCTAAAGTATGAGAACCAGTAACTTTTTATTAGACCTCAAGATATGCCACAACACCACCTTTATTTCGATTTGTTAATGCGATGGTCGGGCCATGGAGTCAACTGTATTCGTTTTCTCGGCACGATGCTTTTTGACATGATGAGCATAAGTATGCTTTAATTTGTGGACCAAATGCAGACGGGGCAGTGAAGAAGGCTTCCATCCTTAACGAATTTTTGATATTGCAATTTTGCAAAAAGATAATTGAACTCCTTTGGGAAAAATTGTCTTCAATGAAAAGAATATCATTAGTAAGATTAGAAAAATAAAGGTGCAGACAAAATTCCTTTCATTGTTAAATTGTGGTTTGCTTCCTTTTTATTGTCTTTATAGGTTTGTGTAAAGGTAGGTTTGTCATCATTGAGTTTTCCACTGGTAATGGAATGCATTGCTTTTCACGAAGACTAGTCTGTGATTGAGACAGATTGCGTCACTCTCTTAGCCAATCAAGTAAAATTATGTGTTTTTTGAAATTTTTATTAGTTTCCGTATTCGGGTAGAGGGAGGGGGAGAGTTGGGGGGAGGGGAGTGGGTAGGGAGTAACATTAGATTGCTTAATGTCGACGGGAAAGTTGTGGTCACATTTTTCTATTTAGTCGACCTTTCCCGAGCAGTTAGCTCTAATTACAACTGACTACACTTTAATAAATACTCGTCGATGAATTAATCTACCTTTACTTGAAAAGCACATGTGATTTTGCAATTCGGATTTTATTTACAATATTTGATGGAACCAAGTGCCTCTTTGAATAATGAAATGGATAACCATAGAGTCTCTGTGGCTCAGTGGTAGATGGTAGAGCTTCGGAGCACGGAATCCACAGGTCTGATGTTCGATTCCTCTAACGCTCGTTGAATGACGAGAAAACATACTTGCAGGTATGTTCTACAGGATTAAGAGCTTTGCTTGACGAGCTTTCCGGTTCAATACTTGTAGATGATAGTTCATGTGAGTCTCTCCATTATTAAAATGGTTTTAAGTAAGAGTTTTAAGAGGTAAGAAGTTCGGGGTTTATTTACATCAAAAGTCACGTGACACTACACATGAAATCTAAAGCCCAAAAGGTGAGTTAGCAAAACATGACGTAATGTCTTATTTTGGTGAGAACAATTTTAGCGAAAGTCCAGGATTTGAACGCAGTTACGATTTGATTCGCAAAATCTTAATAGATAGCAATTTTTACACTCAAAGCTGTAATATAAAGCGAGGAATTGGGTCTATAGCTGTTCGCCTTGATTATAAACCCCTCGAAATAATCAAGGACTAATCAAAGTGCTCTGTGAGCAAACTCGTGAATTGACACATGATTTTTTAGATTATGTTTAATGTTATCTGGTTTAGGGAATTTTGTGGTTGATTGTCATATCTAGAGTACGAGCAGTAGTTCAGTGTTCGCTAATGTAGCAAAGAAACAAAGTAACGTTTGGATAAGAAGGCATTACAATTGAAATGATCATGCTATTACATTTGACAAGGTGGATGATGTCATGTGTTTTAAACGTCTATCATTTTTGTTTCTGGTTCAAAAGAAAAGGTTGGAAGTAAATGTGGGTGAAAAGTGAAATTTACTGTCTTTCGTTGTAAATATTAGAAAATCAAGGCAATACTGTCTTAATGAAAACATTAACGATTCCCTCTTTATCAAATGAGACAAACGGGAACGAGTTTTGAGTGATATAACTAAGCCAAGCCTGCCACCGTCATTTTGGATCTCCGCCTGGGTAGATTTAGGTCACGTGCTAGGCAACGTATGATCAATAACAAGATAGAATTTCATTTCAGGCCTATTTATCAATTTTGTGGTGTGTAACTTTCGCATTTTAGTACGTTGTATGTATGTTGAATCTTCAAATTGTCTTGAAACTTAAAAGAAAATTGTTCTTTAAAAATTCACTGAAAATCGGTAGCCAAAATTGTTTGTTTAGGTGTTATCTGATTTTCGTGTTAACTTGTTATTTCGTCAGTCGCCGGCATCTTCTGTTGCTTCACACAGGAAAAACACACGCGACGAAACGTAATGATCAATTTTGTCCTCAATCTCACGCTATAACAGAAAAAGCTTTTGAACATCTGTAAACTCCGAGCGCTTCGCAGTAAGTGATATTTTCAATGAATCTTCGGATTGTTTTCAAGTTCAAGGATTGTAAATTACAATTTTATGAAAAACGAAGGTTGTTCTGTTATTTCAGTATGAATCCTTGCATGCCTGCCAGTCGCTGGCGCCGCTTGTTGAAACTAAAACGAAAAAAAAAACTCTTTTAAGATTATCATTGGCTTCTTTTTCACCCCACCACTATTCTTAGCAACAAAGGTCGCCATTTCGTCTGTTTATTGCTCGCCAAAAACTATAAAATGCACTCAAAAGCCTAAAATCTAAAAAAAGTTTACAGGAATCGACCAATCGAGCGAGCGAGCGAATGCCATTCCCCACATCGTATCTATAACTCGCTCTTGCGCATGCGCGCAATTCACGAGTTAAAAAGTAACACTGAACGACATATCGTGTTTCTCCAAACGCTTCCTCCTTCGTCTGGCTGCCTCCTGCTCGCCTTGTACCAAAACATATGCGGAATAAGCGGACCATACGGACCAAAGCATTTTTTAGCTGTTAAAGATTGTCATTGAATAAGCCATTTTTTCTATCCCTCGACAAGGCGATGAAACAGGTTTCGCATGAGGTTTGCCCTGATCATTTTAGGGGACTTTGTAAATTACCAATAGTTGTCCAAATAAATACACGTAAATTATGATCACTAAGGTGCTCGGTTTCGGACTAGACTTCACTGGTAAAAAGTGTTGTGATCTAAATCTCGTAAACAGAAATGTCATTGTCGACGAAGCAGCGGTCGTGTTTGTGTTTGAAACACAACTCTTATATCCATGCGACCTTTGCAGTTTGCCACAGGGTAAAGATATTCCGGCTGAAATTAAGCTGATGTGAGCGCTATCCATGATGATAATAATAATATACGTAACGTTATTAACAATAACAATAACGATTGTTTTACTAGTTTTTATGCTCATTTTCATATTTACTGTTATCGTTATCACCATTTACACTATCTTTATTTCAACAAGGGAAATGTGAGTGCAAATTCATTCCTCATGCAAACTCATTTCAGTTGAAATCACTCAACCTTCCGAGGGTCATCCAAATCATATCGTAGTGCGTCAATTTTTTTAGTTATTGGCTCGAAGAGGAGGCATCAGCTGAATAACTCTCTTTCTTCATATCGAATCAGGTAATTATAGTCTAAACCGTTTTAAGTGATGTTTAACGTATTCAAAATGTATTTCGACTGACTCGATTACTCTTAAATACAGAAACTAATGCAATAATGCAATTTTCAGGACAAGCAAAGCAGATATATAGATAGTTTTGATGATGGAAACTCGAGTTTCAAGTTTTTCATTTGACCTCCAATTGAAGCGCATACGGAAATGTCATATTCAATGTTTTCTTGAGAGAATCATCTTTTGATGTTGTACAATATACATATGATACACCTTTTTAAAGCGTGATTTGTCGAGACATACCTGCTGACGACCAGTTTGGGTCAGTCGACATTTCGAAATTAGGGTCTTTCCGCGTTGCTTGATCAGTCGAAGCGGTTATTGATATCATTATTAACTTGGACTTTTAATTTATAAAAATCACAAATGTGAACCGCGGACTAATAAATGCATGTAAGAGTGACCTTGGCAGTGATAAACATTACTTGGACAGTAGTGGAAATAAAGCCCGAGAAAAATTCAGGGCTAAACAGAAGTTTAATCTAAGATTCAGAGTACGGCCTTGCTATTTTCCCAAACTTGTTTAATAGTAGTAATGTTTTCTTTAGGTTCGCAGTTTTTCAACAAATTTGTCAGTTCACTGATCTTCCATGCAGTAAGTGTGCTGTAAAGTTAACAAAAAAACTCGATACCCAACGTTTATAATCGTTTCACTCCATCTGTGCAGGTATTCTTTAATCGGTCAAACTTGTCATTTAATAATCGGGATTGAATAAGAAGTAAGAAATCGGTAAAGTCAACAGTCACCTGATCTGGAATGCATGTCACAAATTGTTATATTTGTAAGGACAAATTGATTTTGGTGGAAGTTCTAGATTTGATGCAATTTCTATTTGAATTTCAGAAGAGTTAGGCAGATCTAAATCGGCGCGGTGACTATTCTCTCTAGAAAATCTCAAAAAACTGAACCAAAATCTCCTCTGAATAGATAGCCGTTTCTGTAAGCACTGCGTAGAGTGAAGAGATTGATCGATGTGTTTTGAGATTTGCGCCGCAAAATTATGTCGAAGTAACGATTTCTTAACAAAGCCTTGGACCTTGGACCTTGGACCGTAAACAGAAATGTCATTGTCGACGAAGCAGCGGTCGTGTTTGTGTTTGAAACACAACTCTTATATCCATGCGACCTTTGCCACAGGATGAAGATATTCCGGCTGAAATTAAGCTGATGTGAGCGCTATCCATGATGATAATAATAATATACGTAACGTTATTAACAATAACAATAACGATTGTTATACTAGTTTTTATGCTCATTTTCATATTTACTGTTATCGTTATCACCATTTACACTATCTTTATTCAACAAGGGAGATGTGAGTACAAATTCATTTCTTATGCAAACTCATTTCAGTTGAAATCACTCAACCTTCCGAGGGTCATCCAAATCATATCGTAGAGTGTTAAATTTTTAGTTATTGGCTCGAAGAGGAGGCATCAGCTGAATAACTCTCTTTCTTCATATCGAATCAGTTAATTATAGTCTAAACCGTTTTAAGTGATGTTTAAAGTATTCAAAATGTATTTCGACTGACTCGATTACTCTTAAATACAGAAACTAACGCAATAATGCAATTTTCAGGACAAGCAAAGCAGATATATAGATAGTTTTGATGATGGAAACTCGAGTTTCAAGTTTTTCATTTGACCTCCAATTGAAGCGCATACGGAAATGTCATATTCAATGTTTTCTTGAGAGAATCATCTTTTGATGTTGTACAATATACATATGATACATCTTTTTAAAGCGTGATTTGTCGAGACATACCTGCTGATGACCAGTTTGGGTCAGTCGACATTTCGAAATTAGGGTCTTTCCGCGTTGCTTGATCAGTCGAAGCGGTTATTGATATCATTATTAACTTGGACTTTTAATTTATAAAAATCACAAATGTGAACCGCGGACTAATAAATGCATGTAAGAGTGACCTTGGCAGTGATAAACATTACTTGGGCAGTAGTGGAAATAAAGCCCGAGAAAAATTCAGGGCTAAACAGGAGTTTAATCTAAGATTCAGAGTACGGCCTTGCTATTCTCCCAAACTTGTTTAATAGTAATAATGTTTTCTTTAGGTTCGCAGTTTTTCAGAAAATTTGTCAGTTCACTGATCTTCCATGCAGTAAGTGTGCTGTAAAGTTAACAAAAAAACTCGATACCCAACGTTTATAATCGTTTCACTCCATCTGTGCAGGTACTCTTTAATCGGTCAAACTTGTCATTTAATAATCGGGATTGAATAAGAAGTAAGAAATCGGTAAAGTCAACAGTCACCTGATCTGGAATGCATGTCACAAATTGTTATATTTGTAAGGACAAATTGATTTTGGTGGAAGTTCTAGATTTGATGCAATTTCTATTTGAATTTCAGAAGAGTTAGGCAGATCTAAATCAGCGCGGTGACTATTCTCTCTAGAAAATCTCAAAAAACTGAACCAAAATCTCCTCTGAATAGATAGCTGTTTCTGTAAGCACTGCGTAGAGTGAAGAGATTGATCGATGTGTTTTGAGATTTGCGCCGCAAAATTATGTCGAAGTAACGATTTCCTAACAAAGCCTTGGACCTTGGACCGTAAACAGAAATGTCATTGTCGACGAAGCAGCGGTCGTGTTTGTGTTTGAAACACAACTCTTATATCCATGCGACCTTTGCCACAGGATAAAGATATTCCGCCCCTTTTCTTTTGGACCGCGTATGCATTCCGAACACTATGATTGACAGCTGTCGGAAACACTACAATAGTTATTCATAAACCGTTTGTTCTGGAAAGTAGGCCAATGTAATCTTAAAATAAGCTAACTCAGTCGGTTAGCAAAGCATTGCGTAATGTCTTATTTTGGTAAGAACAATTTTGGCGAAAGTCCAGGATTTGACGCAGTTACGATTTGATTCACAGAAAGTCCGGCCGGTGCAGATCAACACTGTGAGTATTTCCTCTTGCAAAACTTATCAAAATCTTAATAGATAGCAAGTTTTACACTCAAAGCTGTAATTTAAAGCGAGGAATTGGGTCTATAGTGGTTGGCCTTGATTATAAACCTCTCGAAATAATTCTCTAAAGTTCTTAGCACACCACAATCCCAAAAGCCAAAACCCTCGAGAAAAGCTTCTTTCCGCTTTTTTGGCTTGCTTTGGTTGTTCTACTTCCTATATGCGAGTGTTCACTTGATGTTACGGGGATGTCAACCATACCCCTTACAAGCCTTACTGATAACGATTTCTTAAGGACTAGAGTTCAACAGCGGTAACTATTCGTCAAAAGTAAGTCTCCCTAGTTCAAGGATTCATCTAAAGACGCATTAAGAATTCGATACTACTGCTAACATAGCTCAAAGTTTAAGCACCCTGTGCTCGAACTTTTGCAGCCGATCACTAATCCGCTGGAAAGAAAAAAAAATAGATGAATAAACAAATAGCACATCATTTAATGACGATTACCATTTTGCAGACTCAAGCACCTTCGCGATTGAATTTGCATTTGATTGAATAAGAAATCGGCCATGAGTGCTGATAGCAATTTTGTCCAAAAAAAAAACATCGAATCTTAAATGATCATTACGACTGCTAAGAACGGGGGAGGAAAGGATGATCACGACTAGGACGGAGGTGGCCATCTTGTGGAAGAATTAATTCACAGCAATCACAGCGGCAAATCTAGTCACCGATTGAGTTGTTTTCAGTTCAATTACCATATGATTTCTTGATCTTGGAAATAAAATGCTACTTTATATATGAATAGCAATTGTTCTGTAAGAAATACTGAACCCATCAAAGATATGTGGTGTTTGCACCTCATGAAATGGTGGCAACTCGCTTAATTAGAGGGAGGCTTTTGCCGCTTTCACTGATGAGATTCAAGAGTGATCCAAAGTTTGTGTCAAACGCGTCTACTATATTCATATTTCGTTAGGTGTTGCATAAATAGCACGAGTCAGATAATTGTCGTCGGGTAACGATCATCACTAAGAACACTAAAAGAAAAGCAATCGAATTGAGAAAATGAATGTTCCACTTCTCAGTAATCGCACCGATGCTAAAAGCATAGGGGAGTTAAAGATAATATTCTTTATGTGATTGTTTGCGATCGTGTTTGAAGCGCAACCTGCTCTATAGAAATGTAATTACCACGAACACAAACCAGTCATTTTGTTTACCAAATTTTGGATGTTATACCTTGTTGAAATAAATGACAGGCTTGCACGGGTGTATGCGATTGGAGAGATGAACAAAATTAGTAACATGGTGTGACATTTTTGGTTTGTGACGCTTTCACGGCAGTCTCCTTAGTTTGATCAGATAAATTATATATGCTCAAAATTTGAGCATTATGCTTTGAGAGTCACCCCTGAAAGTATAGCATTATGCATAAAATTCTGCTCAACGTAATAACAACTTTTAAGAGAGCCTCAACCTCCCCTCCCCCATTCCTACCACCAAAATCCCTACCACCATTCCTACCAAATTTCAGAATACGATATTTTACTGGATCAAACTCCTTAAGTGAACGCAAAAGAAGGAGGCCCACAGTTGAAATTGCTCAGAATTTATCTCTTGTTGAACTGTTGCATCAAGGGAATTTTTGAGAAGTTTAGTCCTTAAGCCTGCATTATGCTCGATGCTGTGACTGTTTTATGGCCAAAATTATGCCGGCATAATTTATCCGATCCTACTCCATAGTTCCGTCACCCAGTACGTTCTGATGGCAAAGAGAAAACACAATGAACAATAAAAATATATAAATAAATAAAAAATAGCTGGAAAGAAGACTACTCCAACACTGCAGACTTGTAGCTCTTTAATATAGCTTTCCATAGTCGACACAAAGGTTTCATTTCCTTACCTTTCAAATATTTTTGTCTCATCCTAAGCTCAATTCTTGAGGTTGAATCCCAAACTGAAGACGTCGTTACAAGGTAATTTCACCAGTTGACTTTTTCAAATGATTCCGTTGTCGTGTTTTAGAACGAAAGGCTTTCATAAGGCTATCATAAGGCTATCATAAGGCTCTCGTTATGGATCTTGAGGTTTCTTTAGCTTGACTTCATATTTTTAATATTATGAAGGAATCGCTTCACAGAAGACGTGTCAATAGTTAAAAGGACATTTTTCATTCAAAGACTGCGTAAGTGGTGTTTTTTCTCCAATTTTGTTTTATGGTGATAATGTTTTCTCCAAGCTTATATTATCCCAACATTTTCATTAATTCATAGATCTTCCATGCACTTTTGAGTTATGAAAAAGCTTTGTACCCAGCGTTTAAAAAGCGACTCCATCTGTACCAAGATTCCTTATCGATCAAACTCCTCATATGAGCCGTGACGTCTCTGCATGAGGCTCTCTTGTCGTGCTTGAGAACTCAGATCAGTTCCAGTGTTTTAGTCATGGGTTATCAAACGGCTGTGAATATATGAAAGTCATATATTTGAACTGCGGATAAAGACGTGAATATGAAAGCGATCTTCGCAGTTATGAACACTACTTGAGCAGTAGAGAAAAGAAGGCCTGAAAAAAAAAATTCATACCTGTACGGGATGTGAACCCATGACCTCTGCGATACGGATGCAGTGCTCTACCAACTGAGCTAACAAGCCAACTAGGATATGGTTACTGTGTTGGTTCCAAATAAACCTGTGAAGTGGTGAATAAACGGCCGTGAATATATGAAATTCATAAATTTGAACTGCCCGTACAGGCCTGAATTTTTTTTTTAGGCCTTC
Organism: Pocillopora damicornis; assembly: GCF_964200805.1. Taxonomy (NCBI): domain Eukaryota; kingdom Metazoa; phylum Cnidaria; class Anthozoa; order Scleractinia; family Pocilloporidae; genus Pocillopora; species Pocillopora damicornis. Next base: position 26,181,555 of record NC_142673.1, read on the forward strand.
TTTTCACTACTGCTTAAGAACCAATACAGCTCCCAGTTGGCTTGTTAGTTGGTATCGCAGAGGTCTTGGGTTCAAATCCCATATGGGCCTGAATTTTTTTTCAGGCCTTCTTTTCACTATTGCTTAAGTAGTGTTCATAACTACGAAGATCGCTTTCATATTCATGGGTTATTGGAGTGTAAGCTCTGATATATACTGCATTTTAAGGCTGTTTCGATTATCATTTTCCAGATTTTGCGGACATATGTTGGTTTGTCCACTCAATGTTGTTTTTTTCAAGCAAACATGCTGACAGAAGCAGGTCACAGCTCAGAAAGTGCTGCGAGTGAATACACAACAAACAGCTTACCTGCCGACGAGAACACACCGCTAGTGCGAGAGGATAATTCAAGAAGTCGCCAAGTCAGATGCCGTGAACATTTCAATTGTCGCCATTTCTTACTAATTGGCCTTTCTTTACTGTCTTTTGCTGAGGTGGTTTTGCTTATAGCAGGCGGAATACCTATTTTCATGATTCCTCGCATAGAGCAATTGAAAGTGACTATTTCCTTGAATGTGGTAGAAATTGGGAATTGTTTTTTTTTCCTGGGAATCATTGTAAAATCCCCATCATTCGCCGGTTTCTCAACAGTTCTTAGAGATCTGTGTTTTCTGCCAAATTTTTGGACCCTGCTTTTATTTTTTCTACTCTATTTGATTGGTGACTCAATATATATAAAAAATTATCATAGATCGTACATGAATTGTATTCAACATCGGAGTTTTTGCCCGGATGATACGTATAACGTATTTCAATTAGCCGTTGTTGAAATTATTCTTGAAATATTGAATTTCTTTACAATGATGATATTAGTTGTATTTCTAAATCACACTAATCTTCGTTATACGATATCAGGTCGCGTGTGGGTGTATAGAATGCTTAAGGGAACTTTAGTTATGTTTTGTTTTCGCCTTTTCATCCCCATGGTCTACAACATAACGGTCACAAGTATTTCTTTGATTTCTGTCCGAGATGAAGACAAGATCATACTAAAGGCCCAAATCATTAACGACATTTTGTTATTACCATTTTGCAAAAAAATCATTGAACTCCTTTGGCAAAAAATGTTCTTCGATGAAAAGTGTATCATTGGTAAGATAAGGAGAAACAGAGGTACACGCCAAATTACTTTCGTCGTTTAACTCAATTGTGATTTTCTGCATTTCTGTCAGGTTTATGAAAATGTAGGTTTGTAACACCTGTGGTAATTAGTTTGACAGAACATGTTTAATAAGTTCGTCTATGGAAAGTATTTCAGGAATGCATTGGTTTTCACATCTCGCACCACTATCTTAACCAATCAAGTGCAATTGTGTGTATTTGATATCTCACCAGCGTCAAAGCCGTCTGCAGCTTCGCCCCGAATTATTATTAAAAGTCAAGGTAATTGCGCCCTGACTCTTGATTGAATAGACACCGTTAAATACGACCTAGATCTTTAAAAGGGCTTCAACAGTCATATCTCATTTTTTTCCACTGTATCATAATCATGTGCTTATTCAGACCATAAAATAATCATCAATGCAACTTAATTTATATTTTAGTTACTTAAGGTTTGATTTTCCTGCTTTTTGTCATATTTTGTTACGCTAGTTATTGTTATCAATTTAACGAAGTAGTTGTTATCAGAACTTTTCAGCCACGTTTGTGTCAAATAAGATAAATTATGTAGATAAACTGCTTAATTTGGTTATAGATTAGATGAGGTGATCTTCGCTCCCGCTGAGCGCATAAGGCGTCGACTACAGATCTACACCGGACCCTGCTTTTTATGATGTTCTCTTTGCCTCCAAACGAGTGTTGATCATGTTTGACATTTCTTTCTGGCAATTGAAGAGAGTTCCGGGAAAAGTAGTTACCTCTAGAATTGAAGTAATTTACCCTATATTGTAAAGTAAGTTTAAATAAACTGTTTAACCTTTCGTTAATTTTTGTTATTTATTTGTCTGTATCCATTCCTCTCCATTATGTCTATATTTGGTTAGAGGGGGGGAGGGGGAGAGGGTGGGCACATTGGAATGACCATTGCCGACGGGGACGATTGTTGTGACAGTTTTCTACTCAGTCGAACTTTCCCATGCAGTCATCTTTAAGTACAGGCGACTACATTTTTATGAATACCGTCGGTGAATTACTCCACTTTCACATGAAAATACGTGTGATCTGACGATTTGATATTTTTTTGGACAATCTTAATTGGATCCACGTGCCTTTTTGAACGAGGAAATGGCTAACCGTAAAGTTTCAGTGGCAGAGCTTCAGGGCGCGGAATCCGCAGGTCTGATGTTCTATTTCTGAAACGCTCGTGAAATGACGATAATACATATTTTTAAGTGTGTTCTATATGATTAAGAATTGTTTAGTCTGGTTTGTTACTTCTTTGCACTGAATTAACCCTCTTCTACGTTGAATTACCTGAAAACTGCATTTATCAATCAGAGCTGAGTGATTAGTGCAATTTAACGCTTCAAAATAAGGAAACCAAGACAACAGCTAAAGAAATCTGAAACCAAATTATGATTAAGAAATTGGAGCTGGAGCAATTTTGTGACGAGGAGTATTAAAAAAAAACCCCAATAATTAAACCAGTTGAGCGTGGTACTATGACGTCATCTTTATCTAGCAGAAGTCCCGGATGTACCATAGTTTCGATTTGATCATGGTGCAACTCTCCGAGCAATCGACTAAAACGCAATTTGCATTCACGGAAGCTTTGGGTAGGTGTTGAGCTTTGTTTATAACAAACTATTTCTATCAAGGATACATAACATGAACAACAAGTTATAAGTGATGATAAGAAATGAAAAGATCGCACAGAAATTCGACGCAGAAGAACTGCTTCAGATAGCACAGCTAAGGCGGAAGAAATAAATCTCTTCTAAAGAAGTATACAGCTGCGCTCTTACGTATTATAAATACTTAGATGTTAATGGTTGTTCGTTACGGGTAGCCGAACGAAAAAGAAACAAATTGTTGCAACATCTAACCATAAATCGCAGAGCTCGGGCATGGATAGTCAATGAAAATTATGAGGCAGTACTCTCCAGAGTTTATAGGTCAGGCAGTTAATAGAAAGCTTAGTCCAGCTTAGTGCTGGTTTTTTTGATGCTGCAGAAATTCGTGAAAAGTGCTGACACTCAATTTGAGCTGCGGAGAACCTGCATGTAATCCGCAATCGAAAGATATCACGCTAGCGTCTGCTTGCATCATGATTTGGTTTTAGTAGGCGGCCAACCGAAAAATCGTTTGTCAAACAGAAAATGTTAATGAACTCGAATGGCAGAAAATGGCGTTAGAGACTGATGCAAACTTTCCATAAATTTAGCAAGACTCTTTCGTATATCTATCTATCTACATATCGTGTTTTAGATTCAATCAAATTAAAGCGGATTTTGAGGTGAAACACAACCCGTGACAAGTCCTCGACAAGCCAAGATTAGCTGGCAATGTAAGGATTAATCGGCATTGTCAGTCACCTGATCAGGAATGCTTGTCGTAATATGTTATATTTGTAAGAAGAAATTACTTGAGCGGAAGCTAGTTCCTGAGTTGGCACAGTTTTGATTTGATTTACAGAACGATCAGGTAGATCTTGATCAACGAGGTAAGATTCTCTTTAGCAAGTCTTTAAAAGTTCGACCAAATCTTTTCTGAATGAAAAGCCATTTCTGCATGCAGCCGCAGCTTAGGGTAAACTAAAGCGTTGGGCAAGCCTTCATTTACTTTGCCTTGATTCGATGTAAAATTAAGATGAGTATAACGATTTCGTCCAAAAAACTTCTTACTTCCAAGAAGAGAGAAAGAAAGGATAATAATGGAAAGAGTGGTGGTAGCGATCTCGTAGAAGAATTACTCCACAACAGTTACAGCCGCGAATCTAGTCACCGGCTGAATGGTTTTCAATTTCGATACGAATTCCAAGTTACTTTAAAGCTGGATAGCAGTAGTTCTGTAAGAAATAGTGAAACCATCGGAGATATGCGGTGTTTTTGCCTCATAAAATGGTAACAACTCGCTTAAATTGAGGGAGAGTTTATTGCATTCAATAACGAGATTCAATGATGATCCAAATTCTAATTTGTACAAAACTCAGCTACTGAATTCATATTACGCTAGGTGTTACTTAAATAGCACGAGTCATATACCTACCGCGCGTCTGATAACGATTGTCACTAGAAACACTAAAAGAAGAGTGGTCGATTTGAGAAAATGACAAGAGGAAGATAGATAAATTTAGTAATGATATACTATCCACACAAAGGGAAACGAGTCAAAAACGGGAATTGGCCATATTTTCAATAACAGTTGTAATCCAGTGTTTCGGTACTGTTTCGCATTCGTATGACAAAAGCCCAGCCCAGCGTATCAACCTAGCTCAAAACTTTTGACATTAAAATAGTCAGTCGAAAAACCGCTAAAAAAAGTTGTATGATCCAGTAAATACTCCATCAATCAGTAGCATTTACTTCTACTAATAGTTCGTCTTCCACCCCTCCCAAAGAAATAACAGTCTACCTCTCACCCCTCCCTAAGTACTGATTGACTGCATCCCACCACTCCCTGAGTACTAATGGTGTGTTCCCTCCCTTCCCCCCCCCCCATAAAATGATCCAAAGAAATGTTGGGTAAAAGAAAAGGTCCAAAAACTTATCCAAAAAACGGTCCAAAAAATAGTCCAAAAAAATAGTCCAATGGTCTGAAGGTCCACTCCATATTTTGCCCCATGACTATAACGTTATAAACGATAACAATAATAATTGTTTTACTCGATTTTATGATCGTTTCCATTATTACTATTATCATTATCACAATTATTATTATTATCTTTATTTCAACAAGGGAGATGTGAGTGCAAATTCATTTCTTATGAAAAGCCCTAAAGAAATCTATAGTCAATCACTCCACCTTCCGAGGGTCATCCAAATCATAACCTAGTGTGTGCTTTTTTCAGCTATTGGCTCAAACAGGAGGCATCAGCTGAATAACTCTCTTTCTTCATATTGAATCAGGTAATCATAGTCTAAACCGTTTTAGGTGCTGTTTAACGTATTTAAAATGTGTACCGACTAATTCGATAGCTCTCCACTATAGAAACTAATGCAATAATGCAATTTTCAGGACAAGCCAAGCATGACAAGCAGCTATATATAGTTTTGATAAAGGCGACTCGGGTTTCAACAGTTTTCCATTTGACCTCCAATTCAAGTGATTTTCATATATTCGCACTCGTGGATTCATCACTTCCCGAGTTTATTAAGAACCAACATAATGAACAGCTCTCAGTTGTATCGCAGATTAGGTAGGAGAACGATGAGGGTTGAAACTAAAAAATACAAAATTAAAAGTAAAGGTAAAGAGAGACAGCCAACTTAAAATGACGATACTTACATTGTTACGATTACTCACAAACTGCATTTGACGAGAAAACATTGTCCGAAGACGAAAAGAATAACGTGAGTACTGTTCGAAAGCGAACTGCGACTAGCGCGACTACAGAGAAAAAAAAAGGCCTCCTGAACAGAGAAAACTTAGTTTATATACGCAAGAAAAACTGAAATTAAAGCATGCGAAACGACTACCTGAAAATGTAATCGACGCCAATAATAGCGAATGAAACAATAATAAATGAAAGTATGCGATATGGAAAAGAAAAGAAACCAAATAACTAGTGGAAAAAACACTAGTTGAGACAACGCGAAACAGCAACAAAAATTTAGGGAACACCCTATAATTAACAATATACAACATTCCGCGCGCTAAGATCTTACACAGTCGAACCTGTATCAAGCGGCACCGTATTAAGCTGTCACTCTGTATTAAGCGGTGAGTGGTCAAAGTCCCGAAATTATTTTCTCTTGATCACTGTAATTGTCCCCTCTACTGAGCGGTCACCTCTATTAAGCGGTAGTTGATATTGTCCATCACCTGTATTGAGCGGCCACTGAAAGCGGAACCGCTCAAATAAACTAAAAATAGTTTTTGTAGCGTGATTGATTCCTGATTTCTCTCCCGAAATCAATGATTATGTCAATAATATGTTTGGGCGAGTTTTTGTACACGAGTGGTTAATTATGGCATGAAATTTTTTCGTTTCTTCTATTCCCCCTATTTTGTGGAGCCTGTGTGAGTCGATCAACATGTATTTAGCGATAACCTCGTTTTTTTTCGGTGGATGACCGCTTAATACAGGTTCGACTGTATCTTGCTATACTTCTTACCGGCGCAGTATCACCGTTTCTCAAGAAATTTCCCCCTTATTCATCTTCATTATTCATTACTTAATTTTAAACACTTTTTAGAATAGGTTATTTCCACTCAAACATCATGCGATCAAACGAAGATCACAGCTCAAACATTGTGACAGCAGACGACCATCGAAACATCAGCACCCCAGATGAAACTACTCCACTGACTCAAAGCGGCAGAGAATTGAGTTCACCTTACAAATACTGCCGATATTTCTCCTCTCGGTGTTTCGGTTTAATAGGCTACTTTCTCTTGCTCCTAGTTGAAGTGGTTACGTTTATTTTACACATAATTTACTTATGGCTCACGGTGATTCCACTGTATTCTTGGAAAGTGAAATGTGCAAAGGACTAGACTCATGGTGGGCAAGCATCAAACGAAACATCTCCAGACTTCTACTTGTCTTTACCGGTGACGAAGCTATTCAACCAAAGCTCAAGAGAAATGTTTCATGCATTTGATATCGCTTTTAAATCTATAGAAAACATTAAACTGCTGTATTTTTCTGTCAGTCATTGTGGGAACACTACGGTTAGTTAATTTCTCCAGAGTTCTGAAGAGGCTGATTTATATCGCAAAGTTTTGGACTCTGATACTTTTTCTTATGCTTAATTTGTCATCTGACGTAATCAGTATAACTTTGGAAGTCTTAAAAGATGAGTGTAATGGTAAGCATGGTAATTTTTACTAAGTTGAGCGTTGCTGGAATTGTGATTGAAATGCTGAATGTTTGTACGATGATGATAGTAGTTCCAATTCCGAACTAGGTTACGTGTTTAACTGCTTAACATATATTTTCTTGCCGAGGTGTTTGTGTTTTTTCTTTTTTGTTATCACAAACGATACGTACTTCTGGATCGACCCGCTTCCACGAGAGAGACGAGAGACATACCTCAATGGCTGATACGATCCACCTGCAACCTAAGATTTCACCACGAGCATCTGTTATTCATAGAGAGATTAAAAGTTGCAACTACCTTTGATATTATGGGAACATTAAATTGCAGCGTTTTGTTGTTGGATGCTCAAACGCAGTGTCAAAGAGCGAGAACTTCTTCTTCATTTCCAGTCGCGGTAACAAGTCAAAAACAGAATCAGAGTTGCCACAAAATCAAAAGTGAAGCCTGTTTAGCGAAAAGCGCAGCTTTATATCGGCTCAAGCGGAATAGTCAAAGTTCAAGAATTTCTCTTTTTTATCTGTCGCGGTCAAAGAAAAAAAAATCGAAAATGCGCATTCAAGGGAGACTTTACCTTTTCTACCTGTTCTTTGCTCCGGCTGTCATCTATCTAACTTTCTGGAAAAATGAGAAATTTACCAGCCAAGTTCAGCTTAATTACCTTAAAACAAAGAGGCAAGGGCACCATCCGTTATATTAAGCCTATGATGTAATGAAGTATATTTGAGCAAACTTTTTCAGAGGAAGTCCCGGATTGGATTTAGTTTCGCTTTGATTTTCAACAGCTCAGGAAGAGCAAAGGCGACCTCATTAATGGTTCTCTTCGCTTCTTGGAAAATCATTTAGTTTTCTGCAGATCAAGGCTTTTGTTTAAACGAGACCAAGAGGTAAAGTGCAGCAATATAAAATATTCAGATTACTTATGCCTCAATAGAGCTGAACTTCAATCAGACTGCAACCCAGACAACCAAAGCGGAAGGAATGGTATATCCGATTGGTACAGTCCTATTTCAGCTATTTCGCTCATATCATAGTCGCATGAATAGGAGTAGTTTATTGGATAATCAATACGAAATACTCATTTTGTTTAATTTTCATGACGTGACTCAGCGGTGGTATGATCAGGGGTTAAATCAGGAACTGAAACAAAGCAGGGTGAAGTTTCGTGCATGAGCACAAAGGCAAAATAAACAATTCAGTTTCTCCAGGCCAACAGACAGTAAGTAAGATGAAGCTTCGAAGAGGAATTCAGTCGTGTTGAAAACCTTCAAAGTACCGTAATATCCTCTCAGAACGAAAACCTCGGTGTACTTGGACGGTAGAAGCGTGTCTCGAAGCTAAGATTGTAGTAAAGTTGAGCTAATATCGTCATGGAAAGGGATAAACAAAATGTAAAATCGTCAAATTAATAACCTAATTGTGAATTTAGTATTATTTATTATTAGTATTCATTTAATCATTTCTTGATTTCTTTGTTCTTTTTATCGTCTTCTAGAACTTCTCCGAACATATTGACAAAGCTGATTTGGGTTTATTCTCACTGCACAGCAATTAGATTTCGGTAAGTGCCAAGGGATATTTCAGTGACATATCGACATGTTTTGGCGTATCTCGGTTAATTACGATTCGAGTATTGTCTCTGTCATGGTCTACTGGGTAGCATTTGAGATTAATGTGACCGTTTCAGTCAGGATTGTCCGTAGTTTTCATTTTCGAAGGAGTTTCTGATGAATTGACTTTATCCACCCCGAACCTAGATTCCCCAAGAACCATGAATGAGACGGAGAAGATGGCCTCGATAATATCAACTGAGGTGGAGTCAAACCGTCAACGAAAGTGCACTTGCTGCAAGCCCTCCCTCGGCCGGATGATTTTCATGATTATGAATTGTTTGCTTTTGCTGGCTGAATTAGTGGTTACTTTCACTTTCATTTATTATTTTGGAAAATCAGTATCGCCCGTTTTCACTTCTGAGAGTTACTTAAAAACCACGAATGTATCATCTAACACCAAAAATGCCTCTCACGTATTTCCAATACAGCTTGTGCGCTACTTCGGCATGACAGAATCTTACTCCAGACTGATTATGGCCTTAAATTGTTTGGACACAGTGAACTGTTGGATCTTTCTTGGAGCAGTTTTCATATCTCCGCATTTCACCGGCTTCTGCCCTATGATGAAAAATCTTATTCGTTTGCCGAAATTTTGGACCTTACTATTTGTATTTGTGCTCTTTGTCATAGGGAATGTTATTGAGAGTACAAGTTCCTCAATCGTCGCATCCGTATACAAATTTAGAGCTATGGTAGCGGTTTGCTTTACGTTCTCCCTGAATGCGTTTTTTGTAACAATGATTCTTGGAGTTCTGAACGAAATGAAAATCTGCCATATGGCACCGGGGCAAGTGCACTTAATATTGAAGGGGGCACTGATTATCTTCTGCTTTCGATTGCTTGTATATTTGATTAATACAATACTTTATTTAGCTGTAATCTTATATTTAATCGCTGGAGTGAAGGATAGCTATTGGCGGAAGGGAGGTACGTTTACAACCTGTGTAAGTAGTTTTCTTTTCTTGCCTTTTTACAAAAAAGGAACTGAACTTGTATGGACAAAAATATTTCATGACGACAAGTACACTATAGGGAAGATTAGAGGCCCTGAAAGATAAAACAGTGATAAAATGTGATAAAAAATGAAGCAAACTTTTCTCCATGCAAAATTAAAATTACACGCGAAAGAAGAAGCCTCTAAAATGTACCTCGCTGGCAACGTATTTCAGTCGGTTGTACACAACTAGTATCTGAGAGTAGGGTTTCGAATCCCTTCGAAGCCTGAGTTTTTTTCAGGCTTAGCTTATTTTCACGTTTGCTTTCATGACAGCTAACCAGCGAGGATCATTGCTCTAACTGGTTTTTATTCGCAGGTCAAATGAACAGTATTTTGTATGCAAGTCAAAGAAAACAATGCAAGGTTATGTAAGCATAGCAACATCAAAGTATAGTCTGTACCCCACTCCACCAGGTATCATCCCATTTTCTGCTGCTTGAAACGACGGAGATGATTTGTAATAGCTTTGAGTGAGGTACTGTCGAATGAATGGGAAGAAGCAAAAGAGACTCTCAATGAAAGCTGGTAATAAACATTTGTCAGCATTACGTGACACTGAAAGGTCATTGATACGCTCGTTTCAATGTATTAAAATTCTAAGATGGCTCCGAGGCTGGAGGAGGGGAGGGGGAAACAAAAGAAATATATCATTCATCCCTCAACCTTAATGTGATTTCTTTTCTTTTTTTCCCCCAAGCCTCGGAGCCAAGTTTTAATTTTAATATTTTTAAATTGGTTTACTGAACACTCATACGCTTACTTATATTTTCTTCGCTGCGAGAATCATTTTCCTCTCGTGGAAAACTCGGTCAGCGACAACAATAGAGACAACAGCCTAAATTCTTTCAAAAGGAGAAAGAACAATAAAAAAGGCAATACTCGTCCTTATATATTTGATGTCGACGTAAGGTTCGTTATTCGAAAGAAGAACTTTTCGAGGAAGTCGAGGATATATTGGAGGATTTGTCTTTGAATAACGATTTGCGGTGATAAATGGTAAGTACTTTTTCTCCTGGGCGCTTAGTAAAGTTTAATACTTCCGCCGTCGAGGGCTTTCTTTGCACACACCGCAACGGCTTACTAAATATAACGATGGAAATTTTTCAAAGATTCTTTAGTACGCTTCAATTAAGCCACCTTAAAAAACTTAAGTAGATGGAGTGTTGATCTCCAAATTTTGGTAAAATTTTGAGATCTGTTCATGTGAGACGGAAGTTATACCTAGTTATCGAAATGTCGTCGGTCGCAAAAGCCGAAATCCTGATGGCCAGGCTGAAAAATGTTCGCATTTTAAAAAGGCCTTGAACATGGAAGAGAACCTCAGAAACGACAAAACGCAAGCTCGAAACTGAAATTCCTTGTGCTCGAAAATTCCTGTTAAGTCATAGACTTTTTTTCAACTTAATATATCCCAGAATGCAAATATTAATGCCAATATTGAAATAATCGTCTTTCAATTTCACGTAAGAATTAACCTTCCACCGAGTTTCACGATAACTGAATGAAAAGTTGAGATAGCAAATGGTCACCGTTTGGATGAATCTTTACATCGCATATTGAAAAATTTTTTTGTAGAAGGGAAAAACTCTCTAAACTATTCAGCAAAAGTTAATAGATAGAAGAGAACAAGAGGATCAAGTTAGCTCAATTTATCAATTAATCAAGTTAGCTTAGTGGTCCGGGTTCGAGCCCAGGCCGGAGTCATTGTGTTGTGTTCTTAGGCAAGACACTTTACTCTCACAGTGATCTCGTCACCCAGGTGTACAAATGGGTACCAGCAAATATGCTTGGGGTAACCCTGCGATGGAATAGCATCCCATCCAGGGGGGAGTAGCAATACTCCTAGCCGCTTCATGCTAAGGAAGATTGGAGAGATGAACAAAATTAGTAACATGGCGTTACGTTAAGATAATCTTCTTTATGCGATTATATGCGATCGTGTTTGAGGCACAACCTGCTCTATAGAAATCCACTTACCACGAACACAAACAAGTCATTTTGTCCACCAAATTTTGGATGTTATACCTTGTTTAAATAAATGACAGGCTTACACGGGTGGATGCGATTGGAGAGATTAACAAAATGAGTAACATGGCGTGAGATTTTTGGTTTGTGACGCTTTCACTGCAGTCTCTTTAGATTGGTCAGATAAATTATATATACTCGAAATTTGCTCAACGTAACAACAGCTTTTAAGAGACCCACAACCTCCCCTCCCCCATTACTACCACCAAAATCCCTACGACCATTCCTAACGAATTTCAGAACACAATATTTTACTGGATCAAATTCCTTAAGTGAAAGCAAAAGAAGGAGGCTCACCGTTGAAATTGTTCAGAATTTATCTCTTTTTGAAATGTTACATCAAGGGAATTTTTGAGAAGTTTAGTCCTTTAGCCCGCATTATGCTCGATGCTGTGACTGTATTACGGCCAAAATTATGCCGGTATAATTTATCTGATGCTACCTCTTAGTTCCGTCACGCAGTACGTTCTGATGGAAAAGAGAAAGCACAACGCATGAAAAAAAAAAATACATGAAAATAGCTGGAAAGAAGAACACTCCAACACTGCAGACTTATAGCTCTTTAATAAAGCTTTCCATATTCGACACAAAGGTTTCATTTCCTTACCTTTCAAATGTTTTTGTCTCATCCTAAGCTCAGTTACCGAGGTTGAATCCCAAACTGAAGACGTCGTTACATGGTAATTTCATGAGTGGATTTTTTCAAATGATTCCGTTGACGCGCTTTAAGAACGAAAGGCTTTCATAAGGCTATCATAAGGCTATCATAAGGCTATCATAAGGCTATCATAAGGCTATCATAAGGCTATCATAAGGCTATCATAAGGCTTTCATAAGGCTATCATAAGGCTATCATAAGGCTATCATAAGGCTATCATAAGGCTATCATAAGGCTATCATAAGGCTATCATAAGGCTTTCATAAGGCTATCATAAGGCTATCATAAGGCTATCATAAGGCTTTCATAAGGCTATCATAAGGCTATCATAAGGCTATCATAAGGCTATCATAAGGCTATCATAAGGCTCTCGTTATGGATCCTTGGGTTTCTTTAGCTTGACTTCAAAGTTATATATTTTTAATATTGCACAGGAATCGCTTCACAGAAGACGTGTCAATAGTTGAAAGGACATTTTTCATTCAAGGACTGCGTAAGTGGTGTTTTTCCTCCAATTTTGTTTTATAGTGGTAATGTTTTCTCCAAGTTTGTAGTATCCTAACATTTTTATCAGTTCATAGATCTTCTGTGCACTTTTGAGTTACAAACAGCTTTGTACGCAGCGTTTGAGAATCGACTCCATCTGTACTAATATTCTTTAATCAATCTACTTCTCATATGAGCCGTGACGTCTCCGCACAAGGCTTTCTTGCCTGCCCTTTTCCAAACTACATGCAGATGCTGGATCATGAAAATATCCCTGAGAGATAAAATGGACGCCCACCTATCATTCTGGTGACCATGAAAGCGCATGACCAATTTTCTGTTGTGTTTACATGGAACGTCGTGTTTCAGAACTCAGATCAGTTCCTTTACCTCACTTCTGCTCCCTCCTATGATTGTGGTTTTGTCTTAGGACAAAGATATATAATGACAATATAGATATATATATATATATAGGATTGGGCATTTTGCAGACAAGTTAAGGCCAGAACCCATGCACTGTGAGATCAATGCCTGGCAGCATTATATTGATCTCCTGTTCTTAGAGGTAGTAAGAATAAAAAAGTTTGATCCTTTTGTTTCTGCCCTGGCAGCACCTGTAGGGAATAGAGATGGAGATGTTAAGGAGGGACAACCCCAAAAGACTCTTTTGAGGGTTTCTGATATAGACAGTGTTGTGGAGCGTGCTAAAAAGCAGGAAATGTTGCAGAAATCAGAGGAGGACCTAAAACAATGCCTGCCAAAAGACAGGTTTTCCTCATGTAAGGCATGCATCAGGTAGGGGGGGGGGGGGGTGGACTGGGATACTTGGCTTCAAGAGTAAAAGAACATTTTAGTGATGAAACTAACAGGTATAACAAGTTACCAGATAGGCTTATTGGCAATCAAGCTATTGCATTGGCTCGATATTACTATCGTTTAGTTGGCACTTTAGAAAGTGAATATGAAACAGAGGCACAAACAATACAACGACTGGCTCTTAGCAAGATAGGTGAGTATCTGAGGAATGCTGGGGGCTTTTCAATAGAGTAGAGACCAATTCTGCTCAGGTTGCAGAACTGAAAGAAATGTAAACGTTTGAACGTGTCCTTTAGTAGCATGTCGTAATGATGTGGGATATTGATCAAATGAAGCCTTTAAGTGCTACTGTGGTTCTTTCTTTATTCACTCCGAGCTTTCGCCGTTCTACGGCGAAAGCTCGGAGTACGGCCGTAGAACGGCAAAAGCTCGGAGTGAATAAAGAAAGAACCACAGTAGCACTTAAAGGCTGCATTTGATGAAAGAAATGTGTAATATGTATTTTAAACTGATGTCTTTGTTTTTTTCATCCAGCGTTAATGTCACAACATGGACAATTGGATATGCCATTCCCTATCATGCAAATTTGCTGTTTACAATGCAAGGTATAGGTTGGGCTATGGCATTGTCTCTTTGCAGGCTAAAGAGGCCAAACATTCTGGAGTGAAGGAAGATTTGACCTTAACTAAGCGGTCAAATGTAAGTACTGCCACTGGTAAATGGTGGCAAGTAATGTGAAGTAATTATGTTCGCTCATTTTACCTCCCAGAACATCAACCAATGCCCTCTTCTTATACCTCACACTACCAATCACGTTCTCCACCACACTGTTACCAATCAAATGTTTGTAATTGAGGTAGAAATAAAGAAAACGATTTGCTCAGTTGTCAAGTTTGTTTGTCTGGTATTGACCTTGTGACTTGTGCAAGCAGCAGAGGTCTGACAGAATCAGTGTTGTGTGCACTAAAACCTGTTGTCTGTAAACAGTGCAATACTTGCTTTGCTGATAACCTATCATTGTCGTCTCATTTAAAGTTCTGCAATGCCACTGAGGTAAGAAGTGTAGCTATCAAGCCAACTTTGATGACAGTACCTAGTTTAAAGGAAGCTTTACGTAGTAGAGGATTAAGCACTGCAGGTACTAAGGAAATTCTAGTTAAGCGCCTTGCATTGGCTGGGGAGGGGTTGTTGAATTTTTTTTAAATCAACAGTTTAAATCTCCCAAAATATTTGATTTGAAAGTTATTTTTCTTGGTCAAGTTGGTGCACAATAAGGCATACTTGTTATGAGAATGATAACTAGGCTCTCAACAAATTCTGTGTACCAGTAATGTGAGTAATATACCTACTTCATAAGAAAAATATATTTAAATTGGTGCAAAAATTTTTTAAATAAGCTATGTTTGTCAGAGGTTAAACCTGTCCAAATGCAAAAGTACTATTGTCACTGATATCACTTGGTATGCCCTGATATATTACATATAAAACTTTATAAACCCATTAATTTTTTTTACTGACTTGCATTTTAGGGGCTGGGTTTCTGCTCTAATGAATTTATGGAATTTTGTACTTAAGTGGTTTGACCACTTAAGAACAAGTCTCTGTAAGAATCAAACATCTTGGCAAATGAAAATTTTCAACCCCCCTTCAAATTTTGCATGCAGTTAGGCACTCAGGGGGGATGCACAAAAATGCTCTTTTTAAAGGGCGCAGCACTCTTGTTACCATGGTAACCACGGCTGCTTGTTCGAGGCCTGGGGCCTCATTTTCATACAAAAACGTCTCAAAAAAAAGAGTGAAATGTTTATTTCTCTATCTCAACCTAAATACAACATAACAACAATAACAATTTGGCTATGTTTGCATCGAATGTTCTCGACAACAAATGTTTCAGAAAAATGAAACATGTAAAGCTTTGAAAGAATGTCATCTTATGAGCAATATCCCGAAGAGAAATCTCGCCTCTGGTTGTCATCTTTTTAAAAAAAAAAAATGATCAACCTTCATGGAGGACTACTCGACGTAACTACAAACATATACCTCAAATCGTGTGCATATCATCCAGATTCCGAGTGCTGCTCCTTCTTTCATGGGAATTTGAGCGATCTGGAGTCCTCTGAGGATACACTGCTATACTTGTATGTCATTTGAAACATGTTAAGTCGGCTGATCTACATGAAACTATCCTCACACCGGTCGTTTGTCATAAACATGTACGTTATCACGTTGGCGTGACACTGTATTTCTCCGTGAAGTTTCTATCGGTCGCTCCAAAAACTGATATTTGTATATATGTCAGCAGATTTCCTCGCACTCTGAACTAAAAACAACCGAAAAAAAAGAGGAAAACCACGATTGAACGCTCGTAAACACTGAGAATCTGAGAGTATCAATCGTAACCTGTCAGCGGCAGTACTAGATCTGGATGATATGCACACGATTTTTTTTTAAAAAGATGACAACCAGAGGCGAGATTTCTCTTCGGGATATTGCTCATGAGATGACATTCTTTCAAAGCTTTACATGTTTCATTTTTCTGAAACATTTGTTGTCGAGAACATTCGATGTAAACATAGCCAAATTATGCAATAAGATAGAATTCCGTGAGCTATATTATTGCAGTCGCTACGCGCTAGACAAAATCTGTGAAATTTACACTTTCAATCGGGGACGTAGGACGCATGGACGTGGGACTCGGGACGCGCGTGGACTCGGGGACGTGATCAACAAACAACACCTGAATTTGTAAAGTGTAATTCTCGGTGGTCTCGACTGAAGGTGTAATATGCTGGAGAGCTTGTCGGGTGACGCTACATCGAACGTGTTGTAAAAGGTAAGAGGACACGGTAATTTTGGTTAGCGGGGAAATTATGAAACCTGCAAATATTACGAAAGCCCGTGAAAGGATGACATCTAAAAACTGAAGGCAAACTTTGAATAAGACACTAGTATGCGTAATGATGGCGGCGACTAACCAATCTTCTTTAAAGAAATCGGAGATTGACTTCCTTGAGGAAAACCTTGAAAATTGTTCTGTTGAAAACCGGTACTTCGTAGGTTATTTCGATGGAAAAAGAGACAAGTTCGAGGATATGCTCAAGAGTTTTCTTCTTAGTAGTTCCACATGCTTTGTAAAGAAGGCCTTGCACGCAAAGGACTTAAATCACAAGCGGTTTTCGAAAAATGGTGGGCAGTTTCTTTTATTTTTAACTGAATTTTTGCTTTTATCAATTCGGTGTGGGCCTCGTAGAGACTCGATCTTTTGAAGGCAATTTTGTAAAAACTTACGCAAAAAGTGTTGAAATATTTAAAAGTATATCATATAAAGAAAAGCACTCGGAAAATAATCTAAGTGCGTAATCTAGTATACCGAAATACTTTTTCAAATTATGCATTTGCAGCGTCTCCCGTCTTTGAACACAACGGTGATAATGTACCGATCCAATTTTTCGGCAAACCGTTTACCATCTAAGCAATTAAACTCGGCATTGCCTCCACACACCAACAAAGGTGAGAATTCTATTTGAAAACAGAGTTTGAAATATAATAAAACGTACCAATAGCATTCGATTTTTGCATAACCCGCGAAACTGTTTTAATTTTTTTAGGTATTTTAGTGGAGGAATCCATCGAACTTTTTGCATACTGAGGAAATAAAATCGGGAAGGTCATTTACATCCATTTACTTCAGAATTCCCCATTAACGTAGGGTGTATACAATTCCTGAAATTCCCGTTCGTTATTTCATGAATCATTTGACGTTTCAGTGTTAACAAATTTTTCGTATTACGTAAGTAAAAAACATTGAACTTCTCTGAACGGACTCAACGCTGCAAGGAGAATCTTTCTCATAATTTACTTTTTAAGAGACGAAGTTACCGTCTAAAATTCGAACGTTACTGTTAGGCTTATTGGCACATTGATAACTAAGTAAAAAGCACAAACATACTGAAAAAATTCTTATCTGTTTTTGTATATCTTTATCTGTGAGCCACATGTGACTAAACAAAAACAGAGAAGTATAGATTGATGGCTTGTTTTCATGAATCTAGGATTTTGGGAATCGCTATAAACTACACGATCACGCATTTAGTAATATTTCTTCTTCTAATGATTGATACTGGAAGAAAATAGTAACGGTGTCATGCTATTTATGTGCCCGTTATAAAAATATTTGTATTCGCATTTAGCTCACGGGCAAAAATCCCGTGAAAATTGTTCAAAAGAAATGTCACAGTAGTTATTTTATGACAACCACAAAATACTCAAAACAAAATCAAGAAACTGCCGCAGAATCTCAAGGCTCCTTTGTTCAGGACGATCTTGTACATCTCAGGCTTGAACATTTCGTGGGAACAAGTGTTGAAGCTGAGATAACCTAATTTAAATTTAATCGCTCTACTATAAACTTGTGTGTTTGACCCTCGACGAACGCCTTCGATATAGCGTCACCCGAGCTTCTCAGTAGTAGCCGATGATTTCCAGCGTCCATGGTTCGGCTGGATATGTTTTCTTGCCTGTTTGACCGTGAGAACTCTGGGTACAAAAAAGTTTCGACGCAGAGGGTTTTAAACATCGTGAGCAGCCATGGAGGACTTTCCTGGTAAGTAACTGCGTTTTCTTCGTTATTCTTCTTTAGCAAGGATAAAGCACTGATGTTAAAGGATTGAGAAGAAAACACAGTTACTTACCAGGAAAGTCCTCCATAGCTGCCCACGATGTTTTTGACAGTTTCAAGACCCCCTGCATTGAAACTATTCTGTACCCAGAGTTCTCACGGTCAAACAAGCGAACAAACATGTCCGGCCGAACCATGGACGCTGAAAACCATCGGCTACTACTAACAAGCTCTCCAGTATAAAATAGCTTTCTCGAGACCACCGAAAATTATACTCTACAAATTCAGTGCAAATGTCAAGTGTTATTTGTTTATCACGTCCCCGAGTCTTCGCGCGTCCCCGAGTCCTTGCATCCCACGTCCCCGAGTCCCACGTCCCCGAGTTGCACGTCCCCGGGTTGCACGTCCCCGAGTCTCACGTCCCCAAGTCTCTCGTCCCCGAGTCTCAAGTCCCCAAGTCCCACATCCCCGAGTCTCACTTCCCCGAGTCTCACTTCCCCGAGTCCCACGTCCCCGAGTCCCACGTCCCCGAGTCCCACGTCCCAGTCCCACGTCCCAGTCCCACTTTTAGTCACAGCCAGAGTGTACAGTATATACGTGTTGTTTTGTAAATAACACAGTAACGTATTTCAACTTGTTTGTGTGCCCTTTTAAGAAACGCGATATGTCTGTAATGTAATGACTAGAGAGCCAAACTTTATTCTTTAATTTTGATCTTCTCCACGCAGTGCGTAGTTCATGACCTAATATTTCAACGAAAATTATTAAGAAGGCGCCTTCCGATCACCTTTGTTTACTTTGCAAGTCACGCAAGCACGCAAGCGTTACGACCGATCACGTTTACGCAGCGTTTTAGGACAACTCGGCATCTATTCTCCATTCAGTTGTTATGAAAACCTGAAATCATAAACGTAAAGGATAAACAAACGAAGTTTGAACGGTCAAAAGGAGATATTAGTCGAGTTTCAGAATTATGCAAATCATCATTGACAAGAGCGCATTTGAGCAAGCACAAGGATTTGCGATGTTTTTAAGATGTTGGTGGATGAAAGCTAAGATATAGCCGCGGGTTTGAGGCAATCGGTGACCTCATTGATGTATAAACTATACACTGGTATGCTTTTTTAGCCCGATTAATGCCTGAATTTTGAGAATTCTTTCGTACAAATTGGTGAATTTTGATATGCAAATTAAGGTCGAAGAGAAGGCTCTCCTCTGATCACGCTTGTATGAAAAATGTTTCACCTGAAGTTTTCATATTTTGTCTGTGAACTAACTGAAGGTACCTTGTAACTTGTAACAAGATAGAATTCCGTGAGCTATATTATTGCAGTCGCTACGCGCTAGACAAAATCTGTGAAATTTACACTTTCGATCGCTGTCCACACGGGTGTTCTAGCCAAAAATCATTTTTGGCTTGTGACGACGCAAAAAAAGAGAATTGGAGAAAACTAAACTATTTTTGAAACATGTGTCCTAAACCCTTTTCATGGGCAAAAAAGAAAAGAAAACTTTTTTCCGACGGGAAGTCGATAGGACCGCTCTTAGCGAGAGCGGCACTTAATCAACATGCAAGACGATACAAGACTACCGAAAAACTCCCTTTTCTTTTGGACCGCGTATGCATTCCGAACACTATGATTGACAGCTGTCAGAAACACTACAATAGTTATTCATAAACCGTTTGTTCTGGAAAGTAGATAAATGTAATCTTAAAATAACCTAGCTCAGTCAGTTAGCAAAACATGACGTAATGTCTTATTTTAGTAAGAACAATTTTAGCGAAAGTCCAGGATTTGAACGCAGTTACGATTTGATTCACAGAAAGTCAGGCCAGTGCAAATCAACACTGTGAGTATGTCCTCTTGCAAAACTTATTAAAATCTGAATAGATAGCAATTTTTACACTCAAAGCTGTAACATAAAGCAAAGAATTGGGTCTATAGTTGTTCGCCTTGATTATAAACCCCTCGAAATAATCAAGGACTAAAAAGTAACACTAGACGGCATACCGTGTTTCTCCAAACGCTTCCTCCTTGTCTGGCTGCCTCCTGCTCGCCTTGTAGCAGAACATATGCGGACCAAAGTGGAGGATTCTTTAGCTGTTAAAGATTGCCATTGAATAAGCCATTTCTGCTATCCCTCGACAGGGCGATGAAACAGGTTTCGCATGAGGTTTGCCCTGATCATTTTAGGGAACTTTGTAAATTACCAATAGTTGTCCAAATGAATACACGTAAATTATGATCACTGAGGTGCTCGGTTTCCGACTAGACTTCACTGGCAAAAAGTGTAGTGATCTAAATTTCGTAAACAGAAATGTCATTGTCGACGAAGCAGCGGTCGTGTTTGTGTTTGAAACACAACTCTTATATCCATGCGACCTTTGCCACAGTGTAAAGATATTCCGGCTGAAATTAAGCTGATGTGAGCGCTATCCATGATGATAATAATAATATACGTAACATTATTAACAATAACAATAACGTTATTTATACTAGTTTTCATGCTCATTTTCATATTTACTGTTATCATTATCACCATTTACACTATGTTTATTTCAACAAGGGAGATGTGAGTGCAAATTCATTCCTCATGCAAGTTCATTTCATTTGAAATCACTCAACCTTCCGAGGGTCATCCAAATGATATCGTAGTGTGTTAATTTTTTTAGTTATTGGCTCAAAGAAGAGGCATCAGCTGAATAACTCTCTTTCTTCATATCGGATCAGGTAATTATAGTCTAAACCGTTTTAAGTGATGTTAAACGTATTCAAAATGTATTTCGACTGATTCGATTACTCTTAGCTACAGAAACTACTACTGAATGCAATAATGCAATTTTCAGGGCAAGCAAAGCAGATATATAGATAGTTTTGATGAAGGAGACACGAGTTTTAAGTTTTTCAATTGACCTCCAATTGAAGTGCATACGGAAATGTTATATTCAGTGTTTTCTTTAGAGAATCATCTTTTGATGTTGTACAATAAACATATGATACACCTTTTTCAAGCGTTATTTGTCGAGATATACCTGCTGACGACCAGTTTGGGTCAGTCGACATATCAAAATTAGGGTCTTTCCGCGTTGTTTGATCAGTCGAAGCGGTTATTGTTATCATCAATAACTTGGACTTTTAATATATGAAAATCACATATGTGAACTGCGGACTAATAAATGTATGTAAGAGTGACCTTGGCAGTGATGAAGATTACTTAAGCATTAGTGGAAATAAAGCTTGAGAAATATTCAGGGCTAAACAGGAGTTAAATCAAAGATTCAAAGTGAAGCCTTGTTACTCTCCCAAGCTTGTTTAATAATAGTAATGTTTTCTTTAGGTTCGCAGTATTTCAGCAAATTTGTCAGTTCACTGATCTTCCATGCAGTAAGTGTACGGTAAAGTTAACAGATAAACTCGATACCCAACGTTCATAAGCGTTTCACTCCATCTGTGCTGGTATTCTTTAATCGGTCAAACTTGTCATTTAATAATCGGGATTGAATAAGAAGTAAGAAATCGGTAAAGTCAACAGTCACCTGATCTGGAATGCATGTCACAAATTGTTATATTTGTAAGGACAAATTGATTTTGGTAGAAGATTTAGATTTGACGCAATTTCTATTTGAATTACAGAAGAGTTAGGCAGATCTAAATCAGCGCGGTAAATATTCTCTCTAGCAAATCTCAGGAAACTGAACCAAAATCTCTTCTGAATATATGACAAGACAAGACAAGACAAGACAACTTTATTTTACCAGGGTAGCCCAGTCAGCTGCAAGGCCTGTATCCTTAGGGGCCCTGGGTTCAATAAAAATTACATATAAACATTTACAATAAGATTACAAGGTTAGGTAAAATTTGCTAAAATTTACAAAAGGGG